>NW_015090764.1:1812585-1816577 GCF_001431845.1 Calidris pugnax
GGGGGGGCGGTGCGTGGGCAGGGCGGCCGCGCTCACCGCCCCGTCCCGTCCCGCAGGGATGCGGAGGACGCCGTCTACGGGCGGGACGGCTACGACTACGATGGGTATCGCCTCCGCGTGGAGTTCCCTCGGAGCGGCCGGGGCACCGGCAGAGGAGGCGGCGGCGGCGGAGGAGGCGGAGCCCCCCGGGGCAGGTACGGCCCCCCGTCCCGGCGCTCGGAGTACAGAGTGATCGTCTCGGGTGAGTCATTTTCTCTTTTTCTATCGGCCCAAACGCTCCCCCGGGGTCTTCCGGGCAACCTTCCCGGCCGGGGAGGGGGGATACAGCTCCGGGTTGCTTCTTAAAAAGCATCGCCTCACGTAGCCTGGTGTGTAGGGTGCAAACGGCTCCTCCGGGCAGCCCGTCTGCTTGCTAAATAGTCCCTTTTGTTTGCTGCGAGCTGATGGTGCAACTACGGAAGATGGGAATATAATCCGAATGTAATGCTCTTGGTTTTCATCATATAGGGCTGCCTCCAAGTGGAAGTTGGCAGGATTTAAAGGATCACATGCGTGAAGCAGGTGATGTATGTTATGCTGATGTTTTCCGAGATGGCACTGGTGTCGTGGAGTTTGTACGGAAGGAAGATATGACCTACGCTGTGCGAAAACTGGATAACACTAAATTTAGATCTCATGAGGTAGGTTTCATACTTACTTTCTTTGGCCAGAAATGGATACAAGGGGCTTAACAGTAGGATTCGAAGGTAAGGAACGTGTGGTGTTCGTTTGTTTATATACAAAGCAGCTAAATAAGCCTGTGGTCACTTTGTCAGGAGATAGACTTTAAAGCTTTGCTGTCTATTTCCGTGCTGTAGTAAAACAATATCTTCAGTCTGTCAGCATGCCTAAAAAAAGATGGCCCTAAAGCCTAGACTTTTCAATCGAAAGTTCTGTCTATTCAATAGGGAGAAACTGCCTACATCCGTGTTAAAGTTGATGGCCCAAGAAGCCCAAGCTATGGAAGATCTCGGTCACGCAGCCGTAGTCGTAGCAGAAGCCGTAGTCGAAGCAACAGCAGAAGCCGCAGTTATTCCCCAAGAAGAAGCAGAGGATCTCCACGCTACTCTCCCCGCCACAGCAGATCCCGATCTCGTACATAAACGATCACTAGCTCTGATCTTTTTTGTAGAACCCCATGTTGTACACAGTTTTCCTTTACTTAGTACAGTCTTTCATTATTATTTTTTTTTTTTTTAAAAAATTCAAACTGTTTTATTCGAATTGGCTGAAAAGTGTTGAATTGCATTCTTGTGTAAAATCCCTAGTGAGTATTTGCTCCTTAACATCAACATTCCCCTCATGTCTTTGGTAAATTGTATTTTAATTGCTGTCAGTCAGGATTGTTTCGATTTAGTTCTAGTTAAAAAAAAATACCAACATTCTTCGAGCTGTGGTATTGCTGTGTAAATGTCTCAGTGTTCAGCTATGGTTTATACGAGCTGGGGATGTTGGGATGTTTGTGGCTAACTTGTCTCTTCTGGGGGATCTTATATTTTATCTTGCCTTTTCGTGTGTCTTTCTGTAGACATATCTGAAGAGATGGATTAAGAATGCTTTGGATTAAAGGATTGTGGAGCACATGTCAATCATTTTAGGATTGTCAAAAGGAGGATTGAGGAGGATCAGATCAATAATGGAGGCAATGGTATGACTCCAAGTGCTATTGTCACAGATGAACTTGGCAGTATTGACCTTATACTGAGAGACAGGTTAATTGAGTACGTGCACCTACGTGTCACTTCAGGCATGTTCTAGTTATTACCGCAGACTACAATTGCTCTTTTCTTTAAAACTCTTTTTTTTGGGGGGGCAATTGTGGCTAAGTACTTGCTTTTGTAATTAATCTTAACTCCATTCTAGTTTTTGGGGTTTTTTTTTAAAGGAATAAACTGGGACGGGGGTGGGAGTATTGGTTTCCTTTGTCATGCAGCATTTGGTTACAAGTGTTAATGTTAATGTAGTATTCGTACACTTGTAGTAGATCAAGGGTATCTTTAAATCAGAGTATAATATCAATACTGCTAAAATCTGCATGTCCTCTGTGTGACTGATACAGCGTTGCTATTGCATTTTTATAAGTATCAGAATGAAAGGAAAAAAAAAAAAATAGAAAACCTAGTTGGGGAATAACTTTTCTTAAATGTCAGCCCTGCCCCCTCAGACTAATTCACTGCTGTGTTTGCAAACCTCTGGGTAGTTAATGTTGTTGCCTTCCAGCTGGGAGCGCTGGCTCTAGGTCAGGCCTGCAGCAGGTGGAGAGCTTTAGCGTTAAGCTTTTCCAGTTTCATAAACATTTTTTGCGACCACAAAACCTGTAGCAACCACCACCGTACGAGCAATGAGTATGTTGGCATTTTCCCTTGACATATTGTAAATATTACGATGTTTCCTCCGAATAGTAATTAACATTTCTTTTAAAAAAAAAAAAAAAGAAAAAAAAAATTTATCTGAGCATCGCCATTCAAAAGTTTGTTTTGGGGAATTGATAGTTATTAATGTACATCTGTATTAATTGATGGCAAACATAACTCATCATTCCCCAGAATCCTATTTTTTCATTACAGTATCTAACTTTTTGCCTCCTCTTTTTTGGTTTTGCTGGTTATAAAGGTTTGGATTGGAGAGGGCTCACTGGATCCCAATCCTTGGAGCTGGATCATTGGATTCAAATCATAATGTGGATAGGATAGGGAGGCTGAATTACAAGGATTCATGGAGCGGGATCAAATTACCAGGAACATAGGAGTGGATTCCTGCCCCAACCAAACCGCATTCGTGTGGATTTTTTTTTATTCAACTCAATTGGCTATTCCAAAGATACTTTTTTTTGTGTTTTTTTTCCTATTTTTGACGATTGGAGCCCTTAAGATGCACGATGGAGTTTTGCATTTTTTTGGTAAAAGGAGCAAAGCGAGGACCTGGAGAGGTACGCTGGAGCAATCTCCTTGGAAGGATTCAGCACGAGTAGATGGTAAACGTTAAAGGGGAAAAAAAGGGGGGTTTGTTTAAAAAAAAAAATTAAAAAAAAAAGTAAATAAGTCATTTCTCTAAATTTAAAGACAAAAATTGGAGTTAAAGATTAAGTAGGTTTTCAATTGGCTATTGCCTTTTTTTTTTTTTTCTTTGACAAATAAAATTTTTAAAAAAAAACCACGCATGGTTGTCATCATTTGGTGCTCGGGGTCGGAGTCTGCGCTCGCCCCCGTGGCGTTGCTAAATCGCGAGGTTTTTCAGACAAAAAGGCTTTTGTGTTGAACAGAGCCCGTAGTGTTTCACAGGAAGCGTCGATGGTCGAGCTTCTCCGAAAGAAAGGAGCAGTTCTCTGGGAAACGGGTGGAATTTATGAGACGAGTAGGCGAAAAGGGGGGAAAAAGGAATTCTCCCTGCGTAGGGAGGATGGGTTAATATCGATGCGGAGAGAGATCACAGAGGGGAAAACGTGAGATTAATGGGGCTCCGTGCTCCCCCCTGATCCTTTTGGAAATAAGTAAGGGTAGAACCGGTGTGTACAGACCTTCCTGGTGTTGGCTGGGAGGCGAGGAGCCATGGAGGTTATTAATTAGCAGGTGATTAGTGGCGGATTGGTGAGCGATCACCGAGGTGTGGGCGCGGGGCGATGGCAGCCCAGCACCTGCCCTCGGGGAGCTCTCCCCGTGTAACAGGCAGTGTGGGGCTGTCCTGTGGGGCTGGCTGATGAAGCCACGTTGATTGTGTTGGAATATGTTTTAATTGCCATTAATTAGAGAGCAGAGTGTCAGAAAGGTGTCTCTTTGCAGGGTGTAATTGCCCCTTAGCGAGCCCGTCCCGGGGATTGCTGGGGTTAGTGTTTAAATGGGGCACTGGGGTTAATGGGGGGGGGCTGGGGGCTGCTCCCTGCCTGGGAATGGCCCCTGTGGAGGGGGGCAGGGGGGGCGCATTTGTGGGGAGGTGGGATGGGGGTTTGGGGCAGG
>NW_015090764.1:1818569-1832000 GCF_001431845.1 Calidris pugnax
GTCCCGGGGATTGCTGGGGTTAGTGTTTAAATGGGGCACTGGGGTTAATGGGGGGGGGCTGGGGGCTGCTCCCTGCCTGGGAATGGCCCCTGTGGAGTGGGGCAGGGGGGGCTCATTTGTGGGGAGGTGGGATGGGGGTTTGGGGCAGGATTAGGAGATTTGGGGGTTGAGCGTGGCACGCTGTGAAGGGCACTGTGTGCAGTGACAGAGGGTGATTGGTGACAGGGTGCTGTTCCCTGCAGAATTGCCAAAGATGTGCGTGTGAGATTTTGTAATTTTTGGGGAAAAAAAAAGTAGAATTCTGGTAGCAAAGCCCTGTGTTTGTGGAGGCAGAAGCTGTTGGAACAGACTCAGGTGTTGGAGTGTCCCCGGGCTGATGGCGGAGGGGAAGAGAAGGGCTGGAGGAGAAGTTGGGGGTGGCTCTTGTGGAGAAGTTTGTGGGCCAGGGTGTGCGTGGTGGCACGTAGGGGGGTGATGCTGAGGAAAAGCAGAAGTTTGACCCCCCCAAAAAAAAACCCCACCCCAAACCCTTCTGGGGCACGAATGGGTTCTGTCACCCACGTTGGAGAAAGGTGAAGGGGGAGCAGTTGAAAGAGAAGGTTTTGAGTGTGCTCCAGGAGACAGAATGTTTTCCAAAAGGAAATCTGAAGAGTTTGGTTTCCCCGGAGTGGTGTTTGGAGAGGATGGGTAGGGGGTGGATTGGGGATGGGGAGAGGGTGGGAGGGGATGGATTTCTGGCTGCACAGGGGCTGGGGAGAGAGAAAACTTCACGGGAGAGGAAGAGCAGAGGAGCCCAGGACTGAGGGAGAGGAAGGGGTGATGGACCACCCTCTGGAGTTGGAGAATGGGGAGCCCAGGCAGGGCCAGTGGTTCTGAACAAGTTCATAAGGAGCTAATTAAAGTGCTGGAGCACTAATTTAAGGGGTGGTTGAGCCTGATGGGTTGAAGGTGGGGTGTCAGAGGTGTGGGGGGGCTCGGTGCTGGCAGAGGGAGAGGATGGTGCTTCGGCTGAGCCCCACGGGTGGGGATTGTTTGGGAGGTTGTCTCAGAGCGGTTCCAGGCCGGAGGGAACATCACACCCCCCAAAAAAGGCTGGGGGGAGCACGGGGGGGCACTGAACTCTGAGGGCCATTCTCCACCCTGGGATTTGTGGACCTTGTCACCTCCCTGCAAAGCTCCTTAACGACCCGGTGGGACTCGTACCTCTGGAGCAGAAAGGCCACCTTCTCCTTTCTCCTGGAAAACGGAAGGGAATGGAGCCGTCCTGAAGTTCTTCCTCTTGTTTTGGCTTCCTACACCCAGGGGCACCACGGAGGGTGCTCTGCTGGTCCCAGTTGTCACCTCCTGCATCTGTTCCAGTGTCGCCTTGTGCTGCCACTGCTCCCTTCCCTCTGTCCCCCCATCTTCCAGCACTGGTTTCTGTAACGCGCTTTGAGATGCTGTAATAAAACTTCACGGTGTGAAGTCTTTGGTGCTTTTCATGCCTCTAGATCTCTCTTTTATGGTTTTTTTTTCCCCTTTCCCTGTAAAATCTCTTTTCATGTCCTGGTGCCACCACAGCCAGGCGTGCGGCGGAGGGAGTGGGGAAACCCATTCCACTGGGTCAGCCCGGGCTTTCCCAAAGTGTCTTGGTTTTTCTTTAATTTCTGCTTCTCACCCACAGAACCCCCTGGGGGTCACTGTCTGGGGGGTGGTGGTGGTATCATTTTCTCTGATTGACATAATGGGCTTTACAAATAGGGGAATTAAATTAATATCTGGGAAACGTGCTACAAACGGGTTTTGACAGCGCTGGGAGAAGGGTGAGGTGGAGGAGCCTGTGCCTCTGACTTAATCACAGGTTTTAATTGCACCGAGTCTCCAGGAGTTCGTTAAGTTTGTTGCTGTGATTGGGGGGGGGGGAGCCCTGTGCCACCTCCTGCCCCCTCGGCTTCTGGGGCTGAGGGTGAAAACAAACCCGAGTCAGCGCCGGCTTCACTCCCCGCCGGGGAAACGCTGCTTCCAGGCACAGCCCTGGCTTTTTTTTCATTCATTCCATTTATTTTTGTGCTTTTGGGTAAATCTGTGGGAAGAGGTTCCCCTGGAAGCAGCAGAACCATCAGGGAGCTGCTCTGCCCCGGGAATGTGTCTTCTAGGATTTAAACACATCAAACCCAGGGTTTTGATCAAAACATCCAAACCAAAGTGTCTCTTTTTATGAACGTCTTTGTTCAAAAGTTTATGAACTTTTTGGTTTTTTTTCCCCAAAACTCAATTCAGGAGCCCGTTGGCTCCGAAGGAAATGGAAAGGGGTAGTGACTGGAAGATGGGAATGCCCGAAAGCCCTTCGTGTAGGAGGAGGGGGGGGCTCCTGGACTGACCCCCCTCCTGAATGGTGTTTCCCATGGCAGGGACAGGGTGCTGTTACCTCCCAGCACACAGGAAAATCTGCTTTTTTGGGACATCCCACCTTCCCCACAGCGTGGTTTTGGGGGAGCACTGAGGGCGATGGTGTGTGTCCCCCCTGGGGCTGTGTGTCCCCCCCGTCCTGCCCGGGGGCAGGGGGCTCCACGCTGCCCTCCTTGTGCCTCAGCCCCTCCTCCTGCCTGGAGCCCAGCACTTCACACCCCAACCTTAGCGCCGAAACAGAAATGGCTACAAAACCTGTGGTTTCTCCTCGAAACCGCAGTTTGAGGGTTTTTTTGTTGTTTGTTTGGGGTTTGCGCTTTTTTTTTTTTTTTTTAACAGAAACTTCTGCTTTTGAAGAGCAGACTCATTCATTGATCTGTCCCCGATAGTCGTGGCTGGAGCTCTCGTGCCCCTGAGAGCAGCCGGTAGCTTTTCGCCGCGGAGCGGAATTGCGGGGATTTCTGGATGGGCTAAAAATAGCTGCAGCTTTGGTGAGAGCCCAGTCTGCCCAGTGCAAGGCAACCCTCCCTGCACCTGCACGGGGAAGAGCACTTTGTCTTGAGTTGCAGTTGAAGCTATTTCAAATAGCTGAATTTAAAGAAAAAGAAAAAAAAAAAAAAAAAACAAAAACCAACAGAATAGATTCTAGGAAGTTCCCCGTGTAACAAATATTCCCTAAAATCCCTTTCCTGCATGTCTGGAGGAGGGGAGTGGGTCAGACTGACCTGCCCACCCACCCTGCACTGCCTGGTCCTTCCCATGGGATGGGCATGGAGCCCAGCAGGTCCCTGGGATGGGCATGGAGCCCGGCAGGTCCCTGGGATGGGCACGGAGCCCAGCAGATCCATGGGATGGGCATGGAGCCTGGCAGGTCTGCAGGACGGGCATGCAGCCCGGAAGGTCTCCATGGGGGACAGGCACAGAACCTGGCAGAGCTGTGGGATGGGCATGGACCCCGGCAGGTCCATGGCACTCAGCAGGTTCATGGGAAGGGCACAGAGCCTGGCAGGTCCTCAGGACAGGCCTGGAGTCCAGCAGGTCCTTGGGATGGACATGGAGCCCAGCAGGTCCCTGGGATGGACATGAAACCTGGCAGGTCCTTGGGATGGACACGGAGCCTGGCAGAGCTGCAGGATGGGCATGGAGCCTGACAGGTCCCTGAGATGGGCACGGAGCCTGGCAGGTCTGTGGAGCCCAGCAGATCTGCAGATGGGCATGGAGCCCGGCAGGTCTGCAGGACGGGCATGGAGCCCGGAAGGTCCATGGGACAGTCACAGAGCCCGGTGGGACAGGCACAGAGCCTGGCAGATCTGCAGGATGAACACAGAACCCAACAGGTCCCTGGGATGGGCACAGAGCCCAGCAGGTCCTCAGGATGGGCGCAGAGCCTGGCAGGTCCCTGGGATGGGCATAGAGCCCAGCAGAGCTGTGGGACAGACATGGAGCCTGGTAGAGCTGCGGGATGGGCATGGAGCCCAGCAAGTCCATGGGATGGGCATGGAGCCCAGCAGAGCCGTGGGATGGACACAGAGTCCAGCAGGTCCATGGAGCCCAGCAGGTTCATGGGAAGGGCACAGAGCCTGGCAGAGCTGCGGGATGGACATGGAGCCCAGCAGATCCATGGGATGGGTGCAGAGCCTGGCAGGTCCTCAGGACAGGCCTGGAGTCTGGCAGGTCCCTGGGATGGACATGGAGCCCAGCAGATCCGCAGGATGGGCATGGAGCCCAGCAGGTCCATGGAGCCTGGCAAGCACATGGGTTGGGCACGGAGCCTGGCAGAGCTGCAGGATGGGCACGGAGCCCAGCAGGTCCATGGAGCCCCACAGGTCCATGGGTCTGGGCTCAGCCGGCTGCTCGTCCCGTCCCACACGGAGGGCTGTGTGTGTGCCCAACAGTTGCGGGGCTATTAACATAATTTTATGCAGTAATTTGTGTAATCATTGAAGAGGTGAGAAGGGCATTGTTCACATGAGTAATTACCTCTGTGTTCTAATAGCTCTAATTCATCCCTTAAGTGAGTTTCATATTTCTGTGAGTCAGCTAACGATCCACGCTTCGGGGATAAGTTGGGTTTTTTTTGTTTTTTTTTTTTTTGAGCCTGGCAAGCACATGGGTTGGGCACGGAGCCTGGCAGAGCTGCAGGATGGGCACGGAGCCCAGCAGGTCCATGGAGCCCCACAGGTCCATGGGTCTGGGCTCAGCCGGCTGCTCGTCCCGTCCCACATGGAGGGCTGTGTGTATGCCCAACAGTTGCGGGGCTATTAACATAATTTTATGCAGTAATTTGTGTAATCATTGAAGAGGTGAGAAGGGCATTGTTCACATGAGTAATTACCTCTGTGTTCTAATAGCTCTAATTCATCCCTTAAGTGAGTTTCATATTTCTGTGAGTCAGCTAACGATCCACGCTTCGGGGATAAGTTGGGTTTTTTTTGTTTTTTTTTTTTTTGGAAAAATACCCGTTTCTTGCATGACTTGGTTGCGCTCCATGAAGCCAATGACGTGATGGATCCTGAGGAGCTCAAGGCCACGCAGATGTCTACCCGGGAAGATTTGCCAGCCTGGAGCCAGCGCTGCGGAGCGTTCCCCCGGCCGGGCTGCCCAGGGGCTGCCGGGAGCAGCTGCCTCCATCTCCCCAGTGGAAATTTAAACCTGAAAAACTTGGCAGTTTGCTGAGCTCTGGGTGTTTTCCTTCTGACAAAGGGCAGGTCTGTATTTTTCTAGTGATTTTTTTTTTTTTTTTTGGATGCTGTTTTAAACTTTGGCGGGGGAAAACTTCCTCCGTGCTCAGCTCTGGTTTGGATTTGGCTCTGCCTCCCGTGGCCGTGGGGCTGGTCCTTCCCCTCACACCTCCGTGTTTTTAATCACAGAATCATCTAGGCTGGAAGAGACCCTCGGGATCATCGAGTCCAACCATCCACCCTACTCTAAAGTTCTCCCCTACACCATATCCCCCAACACCACATCTAAATGGCTCTTAAACACAGCCAGGGATGGTGACTCAACCACCTCCCTGGGCAGCCTGTTCCAATGCCCGACCACTCTCTCTGTGAAGAATTGTTTCCTAATAAAGCTCACCCTGGAAAGCTGCAGGACACAGGCAGGAGGGAAGGTGTGGGGAGCTTTGCAGGGTGATGGAGTCATAGAACGGGTTGGGTTGGAAGGGACCTTTAGGACCATCCAGTTCCACCCCTGGACACCTCCCACCAGCCCAGGTTGCTCTAAGCCCCCTCCAACCTGGCCTTGAACCCCTCCAGGGATGGGGCAGCCACAGCTTCTCTGGGCAACCTGGGCCAGGCTCTCACCACCCTCACAGCAAAGAAGTTCTTCCCCACATCTCATCTCCCCTCTTTCAGTGTCAAACCCTTCCTCCTCCTCCTAGGGCTCCCCTCCCTCATCCAGAGTCCCTCCCCATCTCTCCTGGAGCACCTTGAGGGACTGGAAGGAGCTCCAAGGTCTCCCTGGAGCCTTCTCTTCTCCAGGCTGAACCCCCCCAGCTCTCTCCCAGCAGAGGTGCTCCAACCCTCCCAGCATCTCCATGGCCTCCTCTGGAGTCACTCCCAACATCTCCGTGTCCTTTCCTTGTGCTGAGGACTCCCAAGTCGGACGCGGTCCTCAAGTGGGTTCTCACCAGAGAGGAGCAGAGGGGATAACGATGCGGGATCTTTTCCTGGTGGCACCAAAATTCCTTCCAGATGGGTTGGTGGGTATCTTCATCCCTTGGGAATAGGCCTTGGCCGGCGGGAGCCTCGGGCAGAGCATCCCCGCTCCGGTGGGGTGGTGAGAAAGCGGGCGGCCACCCGCTTTCTCACCACCCCACCGGAGCGGGGATGCTCTGCCCGAGGCTCCCGCCGGCCCTGGATGCTCATTCCCAAGGGATGCAGACAAAAGCACATTGATTTTTCAGGGATACAATCCATAGCTGCCAAATGAGATTAAATAACAGGTCCCAAAAAAAAAAAAAAACAAACACAAAACCAAAAAAAACCAAAAAGCAACCAAAAAACCCACCCAAAATAAATATGTAAATAACAATAAAGAAAAATGGGGCACAGTGTTGGCAAAGGCACAAGTTGGGTCCTGATGAGGGGGGGGGAAAACCCCCCCCTGGCTGTTTCGCCGGGATATATTAATCCCCTGCCACGGCCATTCCCTTCTCCGAAGGATTTCCGAGCTCTTGGCCGCTCTTAATCGCGGCGGCAGCCCTGCAGGGGAAGGTAATGCAGCATTATCCGTGTTTTCCAGCTGTGGTTGGAGAGGGAGGGAGGGAAGGAGGGAGGGAGGGAGGGAGGGAAGCAGCCGGTTTGCCCGTGTGTCAGTGAAAGATCAAGGATTAGCGCGAGGATTTCCTCGCCGGCTCGGCTGCTCTAATTCAGTGGCCGTGGGGTTTTTTGTGGTTTTTTGGGTTTTTTTTTTCCTCTCTTTCCTCCCATCCCCCTCCTCCCTCATCCCTTTTTTTTTTTTTTTTTTTTATACACTGACCTTATGTGCCTGCTGCCATCCATCCCGTGCCCAGGATGGAGCCGGGGGCAGATGGTGGGAAGGGGAGCGAGGCAGAAGCGGATGTTTCCCTGCAGTCCCGGGGCCCCGCAGGAATTATGACTAAAAATGGTCACTGGTGATGAAGCGGAGAGGAGCGCCGCCGCTCAGCAACTGGTACCCGCTCCTGCCTGGGGAAGTTTTTCGACCCCAAACCCTGGATGCTTTTCTGGCAAGGCAGAGTGCCGAGGGCGGCGTGGGGAGGAGGGCGCAGCCGATGACAGCGAGGAGGTCCCTGAAATGGGGTCCCACAGAACCTTCGTGGTTGGAAGGGACCTTTGGGGTCACCGAGTCCAACCACAAAAAACAAATAAAAAAAAAACCACCAAAAAAACCCACACAAACAGACACAAACCAACAATTGAGTACCATGCTCTGACAAGCTTTAGGCAATCCTGCTTCAGCAGGGGAGTTGGACTAGATGATCTCTATGGTCCCTTCCAACTCTAAAAATTCAGTGAAATTCATTGAAATCTCGGGCACTAGAGCATGCCCTGAAGTGCCACATCTACATGTTTCTTAAATCCCTCCAGGGATGGTGACTCCACCACCTCCCTAGGGAGGCTGTTCCTGACCATCCTCTCAGGAAAATCATTCTTCCTAAAAAAGAAACACAAACCCCGTGTACCTGTGTGTCTTTGCATAAATCCTATAGAAATCCTATATATGTGTGTGCGTGGAAGCGAGTATTTGATGTTAAGAGTGGGCATTCCACGCTGCGTGCCATCCTCCACCCCTCCCTGTGCCACCTCCCCCGGGGTGTCCCCCTGCCCTGTGGGCATCAGCCAAGAGCGGCAGCCCTGCTTTTGGGGCAAGGGTGGTCATTTTGCAGGTGCCTGGGGAGGGTGGCAAAGGCTCCTGTCCCCGGGGCCAGCGTGGCGAGGGGCAGGGAGGGCAGCTCTTCTGCTCCGCCGGCGTGGCAGATGTCAGTGGCTGCTTCCTGGGGAGAAAAAAAAATAAAAAAATTTAAAAAATTAAAAAAAAGGTTATGACGGAGATCACCAAAATAATAACAGTGGGTGCTGGTGGCGCGGGGCAGCACAAGGTGCCAGGCAGAGATTATCCCTGGCGCAGCTGAGGACAAGGCGGTGGGAAGAGATAAGGCCGCTCTCCCGGCGCGCGGCTGGGGCCAAACATGGCCCGGCTCCTCCTCGGCCCCGCTGGCCGCCAGCCCGCAGGCCGCACGCACCCAGCATCTCCCGGGCGGCCGCGGCCTGCGGCTGGCTGCTTCCTGGGGAGAAAAAAAAATAAAAAAAAATTAAAAAAAAAAAAGTTATGACAGAGATCACCAAAATAATAACAGTGGGTGCTGGTGGCACAGGGCAGCACAAGGTGCCAGGCAGAGATTATCCCTGGCGCAGCTGAGGACAAGGCGGTGGGAAGAGATAAGGCCGCTCTCCCGGCGCGCGGCCGGGGCCAAACACGGCCCGGCTCCTCCTCGGCCCCGCTGGCCGCCAGCCCGCAGGCCGCACGCACCCAGCATCTCCCGGGCGGCCGTGGCCTGCGGCGGGGCTGGGGGGACACGGGGAAGCCCTGGGGGGAGGGAGGGGGGCTCAGGCTGCAGGGAAGGGGGAACCCACCTGCTACAGGGAGAGGGGATGGTGGGGGTCCATGGGATCCCCTTGGAATTGTTATGAACCCCTCCCGGACCAACAATTGGACAGGGATGTAACACAGAGCCATGGGAGGGTGCTGGATCCAGAGGGATGGTGCCAGATCCATGGGGACAGCACTGGATCCATGGGGATGGTGGCAGCGGTGCCAGATGCATGGGGTCAGTGCCAGATCCATGGGGACAGTGGCAGATCCATGAAGATGGCACTGGATACAGGAGGACAGTGCTGGATCCATAAGGATGGTGCTGGATCTATGGGGATGGCACTGGATGCATGGGGATGGTGCCAGATCCATGGGGACAGTGCTGGTTCCATGGGGATGGTGCTGGATCCACGGGGTCAGTGCCAGATCCATAGGGTCAGTGCCGGATAAATGGGGATGGTGGCAGTTCCATGGGGTCAGTGCCAGATCTATGGGGACAGTGGCAGATCCACGGGGTCAGTGGCAGATCCACAGAGTCGGCAAAGATTAGGGAGGGTGGTGAAATCCCAGGAAGGCAGGGAGGGTTTCCCACAGCCGGTGGGACAGCATGGCCGGGTTGGGGGGACAGTGGGTGCCCCATGGGGGAGGGAAGAGCTCAGGGGAGCTGCAGGGCATTTGCCGTGGGAATGCTGGCAGACACGGAGCACGATCCCACTCCTCCCACCTGGGGGGGGCACAGACATCACCCGGCTCTCGGGGGGCCCTGGTGGGACCTGACCCTGGCTCCATAGGGACCGGGATGTGTCCCCGCTGCCGGGACAGCCCATGGCCCCACACCCCCACCGCCGTGGGCATCACGCTGGCTTTTCCCGGTGTCCCTCCCGACCTCCCTTCACCCCACCGCTGCAGTGACGTGTGGTGCCAAGTTTGGTGCCAAAAGGATGAAAACAAGAGCAGGGCAGCGTTCGGGGATCCCCACTGAGCCCCGCTCACGAGGCTCCTTCCCTCCTGGCAGCTCCTCACTGCTTCCCCACTGCCTGTCACCCTGCCTCTCTGCCGTGATTCAGCCCAGCCGGCTGGTAATTTCCTGCATCCTATTTTCCTCTTTCGAAAAGTGGAGCGATCTTTCAGATGCACTAATTAGGGGAAGGCGACGGGCGCTCTCGGTGGCAGCAGCAGCACGTGCGTGGTGGTCCTGGCATGGTGCAGGCAGGGGACAGCTGCCACTGCTGCCCAAGGGTGGGATGGATGGCGGATGGGAGGGATGGTGGTGGGTGGGATGGATGGCAGGAGCATCACCCTTTCCTTCTTCCTAAGAGACATATTTTTCCCCCCTCCAGCACCTTCCACCCAGCTGTTGGAGCAGGTCAGGAGGGACACGGTGATGGGGAGATGCTCTTCGGAGGGGGGGGACACCAAATCACGCTCGGCTCCAACCTGTGCTGCCTCTTTTTGGCTTTTTGGGGGGGAAGTTGAGGCTGCAAAGAGAGAGAGAGCAGAGAAGGCATGAAGGCAGGGAGCAGCTGAAGGTGCCCGTGGGGAGCTGGCTCTCGGCTCGGCGGCTGCAGCTACTGACACCCTGGAGGGCTCTTCAGCCCCACGGAGCTGGGAAAATCTGAAGCATGCCGCGTCGCTCGGGGAGCCGAGCACAAACAGAGAGGGGCTCCTCCAAAGCTGAAATATTTGACAGCATTTTCTATTCTTAGCGGCGCAGGCACATGCTGGCCCAGGGAAAGCGGAGCGCGGCGTGTCAGCGGGCGGGCAGGGGCTGCGGGGAAAGCGTGGCAGCTCTGAAGGTCCTGGGTGAAGATCCCGTGTCCCAGCTCATCCCTGCTGTCACCACGGGGGATGTGCAGCAGCAGAAAAGCAAATTATGGCTTTATTGCCCACGTCCTGCTGCAGGTCCTAACGCACAGGGGAGTTCTGCGAGGGTAACGGGATAGAATGGGGAGTTTTGATGGTCCTACTGGAGCTCCTGGGATCGTGGAGGGGAGCTGCATCCCCATGGCCTCCCCGAGAGTGTGCAAATAGGCACTTTATTAACTGTTTGGTGGCTGAGGGCGGTGGAGGACACTGCTCCTCCCTGTAGGAGTCATATCTCGAGGTGGATTTGACAAACTAACCCTGAGTATGGCTTTTTCCAGAGGCGGATGTCACCAGGAGCCACGTGCTGGGTGGCGGCAGGACACACGGGTGGCCGAGGGCTGCGTGGGTGTTTCGGCAGCACCAACATCGGGCAGAGCCCTGGTGCTGCCCTGGGCCCCCCAGAACATCCCCACAACCATCCTGGGCACGGGTGCTGGAGGTGGGGGACACCCGGCAGAATTCCCAACATTCCCAACAACGCGGGAAGTGCTGAGGAAGAAAGGAGGGAGGATTTTTGTGGGAAAAGGCAGGGAAGAGCCACCTCGGGAGGGTGGTAGAGGGGCCACAGGGACCCCACTGCCCTAGAAATCCCCTTGGCGGGCTCGGCGCGGGTGCCGGCGTGGCAGCAGGGTGGCTGCTGATGCTATCGCTGTCCCAGCTCGATGACTAAGGGAGCTGGAAGGTACAAATTAAATAACACAACACTTCGAGCCACCTGTTCTGTGGGTTTGTCCAAAGCAGCGCTGCTTTAATTAAGATGGGGAGTTTACAAATCTCACCTTTGTTTATTCTCCTTTGGGGCATATATAATGTAAATAGGTGTTTTCAAACGCTGTGGCTTTTTATATTTCCAGGTATAATTCTGGGTAAAGGAAAGTTCGTCAGGTTTGGCATGGACTTGCCCTTTATAAAGGCAGCTCCTGTGAGTTCTTTCTCCCCTCGGGGATTCTCTGCGGCGCTTCGGCTCCCTTTTTTCTCCTGGCGAGGGAGAGGGGCCGGGGGGCTCAGCCCCACACCGGGGAGAGGAAAGTGGGGTCCAGCTCCCTGTCCCTCTCCTCCCACTCACTAAGATGGCTTTGGGTGTCCCCCTTGGGTTTGTTCCCGTGTCCCCTCTTGGTTCTTCGGTTGTAAAAAGGAGGAGAACGTGGAGTTCAGCCTCCTACGTGCTCATCAGGATTTCTTCGATGACTCAGTGATACGCTTGGGTAGTTTTCTTAGCCTTTAATTGAAGCGAGTGTGAGCCCTTCACAAAGAGAGCTCTCCCAAGTCTTCATTAATAAGCGTTAACAAAAATAACCGACCGACCGGCCGAAAAATAACCGGGAGAGGCAGCAGCGTCCCCCTCTCTGCAAAGAAGGGCTTCTTCTCCCGGCTCTCCTGCAGCCCCTGCTCTGCTGGTGGCACTGGTGGTGGCCCTGCTGGTGGCCGGGGACAGGACCAAGGGCAGGAGAAGGAAACACACGGGGTGGGGGTAACGGGAAGAACATCACGGGCCAGCACGATGCCGACCAGGCTAGGGGACAGGACCAAAGGCAGGAGAAGGAAACACACAGGGTGGGGGTAACGGGAAGAGCATCACGGGCCAGCACGATGCCGACCAGGCTGAGACCGTGCATCGCACGTGCACCATCAAACCCTTTCAACTCCTTTTTTCAGTCTGTTTTCCTTAATTCAGAGCTTTTGCAGAAAAAGGGTGATATTTTGCAGGTTTCCAGCGCTGCCCGCCGGATGCATCAGCACAGAGGGCAACCGGGGTGCAGGTGCCCAAAAATGAGCAGGCTCCAAATTCCCCTTTGGCCCCCAGCGGGTCAGACCCCTCCGAGCCCCCCCAGGCACACACCCACAAATTTTCCCTGGAGTCACAAGGCCGAGAAACAGGTTTTGATTTGGTTTTTGTTTTATTTTGTTTTGGGTTTTGTTTTGTTTTTTTTTTTTTTTAACGCAAACAGATTTTGACACAACCACTTGACTCTGGTGCTGGGGTTTCAAGGAAAAAAGCCAGCAGATTGTCCGGGAGGCACGGAACAACTGCAACCGCGACACCCAGCTGAAAGAAACCTACTGTTTTGCAACGCTCTTAGAAAGTGAAGAAACGCGTGGGGCAGGAGCCAGGTGACTCGCCCAAGATTGCACGAAGTGACGGCCACACCGGTGGGCTGGGACCCCTGGGGAGCCCTCTGATGATGGTCACTCAGTCCCTGCCATCCCCTCTCCCCACCGTTACGCAGAGACGGGGCTTTGGGACCGGCCTTGGCGTTATCTGTAACAGGAGATGAGGAAAACCAGCCAGCTCCCCCGTGAAGGAGGAAGTAGATTGGGAACCTTGGTCGATGTGAGCCGTATTTAGCCCGGCTTACCAGGGTCAGGCTGTGCCGAAGCCAGCGGTGACACGGCCATTTCTTCACACACCCGACCTGCCGGGGCTGCCGAGGTCTCGGACACACAGCACGGCTCGGCGTGGATCAGGGGATTGATGGGAGCCGAGGGGAAAAAAAAAGAATAAATGTAATTTAATAAAGTCTTGTAAGCCTGTTCTCATCACCCGCAGTCCTGGGGAAGATGGCCCCTGCCTGGGAGCAGAGCTCTGGTTTGAAAACATCCATCCTCCTGCAGTTTCACCCGCCACACTCCTGGTTTTCCTGTATTTGGCAAAGAAATGCCCTTCACCCCGCAGATGTCAGGTGCAGGTGCCACCCCTGTCCCCCCCAAGCAGCGGGGTGACACGGGGCACGCCCCCCCCCGCCTGGGGAGCCCAGGGCCCCGTCCTGCCGCCTCTCAGGGATGTGCTTGATGTGTGTAAACACGTAATTAACGGTAAGCACAGACTTAATTGCTTGTGGCTTCGATTTGCATTCAGGTGCTGCGCTGAGGATGCCTTAGATACAGGCAAACCGGGTCAAGTTTGCAACTCCCGGGGTGTGTAGGAAACAGCGCCGGGCCGGGGGGCCGGGGAAGCCCCCGCCGCGGCCAGAGCCCGGCCGAGCGACGGCCGCAGAGCGGGGGGGGACCGGGGGGGGCTTAGCGCCTCGGGAGCCGCTGCCCGGCCGGGTGCGAGGCGCGGGTCAGCCCGTCGGAGGCGGCCGGGGCCGCCAGATCCGA
>NW_015090764.1:1832582-1846983 GCF_001431845.1 Calidris pugnax
GCAATGTTTATATGTTTATATTTTATTTATTTTTCTCATTTTTCATTTTTCTCTTCCCCCCCCCCCAAAAAAAGCGCTTTTTAAAAAATTTATTTATTTTGCTTGTTTTTCTCCCCGCCTGCCAAGAAGAAAAAAAAAATAAAACCAAAACAAAAAATCCCCCCCCCAACCCTGCCGTTCCACCGGGCTCTAACAAAACCCCGATGGAACAAACACCGTGTCTGGGAGAATAAATTAATCCCTCTTTAAACAGCCTGACTCAGGGGCCGGGTGACGAGGGAGCTTGTTTTCTTTTAAAATAGGACGCGAGCGGGCCGGATTTCTGTAAAAACTGGCGAAATGCTAACGGTAACAGGAGGAATAGGGACGGCAGAGCGTGCAACCCCTCCCTTTGCCAACTGAGTCACAATTTTTCCCCCTTCTGTCTGCGAAAGACTGACTTAAAACCACCCCTGTTTATGTAATTCTGAAGAAAATCCAGTGTACCCAAAAAAAAAAAAATTAAAAAATAATAATTCCTCCCCTGGTTTTTGTGAGCCAAGCCCTTTCACGCCGGGTTGTTTTCTGATGCCGTCCTGCTCGGTTTGAGCTTGAAAACATAAAATATGGAATTGCAGCAGCAGCAAAAAAAAAAGGAAAAAAAAAAAAAAAGCCCCACACATCACCTTTCTCAAGGTAAAATAATCCTCTTTGCACGTTCCCGGCGGCCGTCACTCGCTTACTCACTGTCCTCCTCGGAATTAAACCCAAACCCAACCCGTGACACGAGTTCAAAAACCTGAGTTGAATGAATAAATGCGCCAAGAGCGAGCCCCGTTCCTTTAGAGAGGAAGAATTATTCCCTTGCGAGTCCCGAGGGATGAGTCAGTCCCTCGCCCGGCTGCTTTTGCCTCCCAAAACACGCCGGGAATGTTCCGGGGTGCCGGTACCGGGAGCCGGGCGCTGGATTTTGGTGATGGAGGCGGGTGATGCCATGGAGTTTGGCTGAGGTCTTGTGAATTATTTCTCACTCTAGTGGGCAGTTGTGATTCGCACATAGGAAACTTCACGCTAAGAAGTTAATCTCCTTAGTTTAGGGCCATCTCCCTCCGAGTTGGGGCCGGTTTATCGCTTTCCTGCCTCCCAGATGGGAGTTTTGGAGAGGAAATTATTTGTAGGCTGGCACTATGGGATTGCGGCAACCTCCCGAACAAAATGCCAAGTAATACTTTCGAGTACGTGTCCAGCTTCTTGCTGCTGGCCTCGGGTTTTTTTGAAGAGTACTGTATTTTGAAATAGCGATGTCACACTTTGATTTAGGAGTAGGCTTCGCTGCTTTTAATTAAGGAGTCAGCAGTTCACTTTCCTGACGTGCTCAGCTATGTGCCGCTTGGAAGCATCTTCATAAAGCTGTGACGTGGAAATTTTCCTCTGATTTTTTTTTCTTTTTTTTTTTTTTTTTTTTACCCCCCAAATAATAAAGCTTTTAAGACCTCATAATAAATGCTGAATATTGTTTCTTGAGTCATTTTGTTAAAACTGAGGATTTAGGGGGCGAGCATCCTAAGGCACCCAGCGGAAAGCGCTGGTAGGATACTCCTGGATGTGACTTTTAAGTTTTTCTTCTTCCCATTCTCCTGGCGGCGTGTCGGCCAAGATCCGACCGAGTAGTTAGAACTAGGAATAAAAAGTGGATTTAAAAACCCATCCCGGCCCCCCTCCCGATATTTAATTTTTGGTTAAATCCCAAATGCAAGTGACTGAATATACATGCTCGTTCTTCGGTGGGGGGGGAGTTTTGCCAAGTGTGTGTTTTTCAGCTGTGACAGGATTTCTAAGGGACGGCGTAATCCGCGGTGTGTAAAGTTGTCATTTTTAGCCAAACGTTTTTAGAGGAGGTTGCGATGTCTTCATTTTAGTTTCCCGAGCAGTGGGATCCGGGACTGTCAGTTGCACTTGCCAAATAAAGTTGTTTGATTGTGTTTAGGTGGCGTTTGGATGAATTGTATCTTTTTAAAGCAACGCTTGCGAGACTGAATAAGCAGTTCTTGTTTGGATATTATTAGTCCCTGAAATGCATATTTTGAAAACCACTTTTAGGATCTGCTGGGAAAGTGAAAGTTGTATCTGTTAATGTGAGGAGGAATCATCCATCAAACGGAGCGTTCAAGATATGACTCATGCTAATTTGTTGCTCTCGCATTAAGGCTGGAGCGCAAAAATATTTTAGCCTCTGGCATTGGAAGTTCACAGTGCTGCATCCTACCACTCCGGGTCACCAATTACAGCGTTGGGGTTTTTGGTTGTTTACTGCCCCCCAGAAGAGAATAAAAAAAAATAAATATTAGTGCTAGGACGAGGTTATTTTGCAGGAGAGCCTGTCTCGGGCGATGAAAATATCGCAAAAATGTTGACTTGACATTAATGCTGGGTCAAGTAAAACCCTGCTCGGTGCCGGAATAAAATGACTGGCGAGAGGCGTGCAGCAGGTGCTGCCTCCCTTCTCCCCCAGCCAGTTCAAAAAAAATAAAAAATACTGCCTGATCCTTTTTTTTTTTTTAAAAAAGACTTTGATGCCGGCAGGCCTCGGAAAGTGAGGACTAGCGCTTGTTGCAGAGGGTGGTTGGAGATGGCGCTGCTCCTGCCACCGGCTCGCTGGGAACCCAGATAAGCACAATTATATAAGCAGTGGCTTCGTAGCCTGTAGCTTTATGAATATACATTGTTTGGTGTCCACCATCCCTTCCCGGTCGCGTAGGAATAAGTGCATCGTTACCTTGAAATGCTGACGACTCTTTAAGGCTTAAAAATACCCGTAAACTGCGTAAGTTTGAACCTGGTCCAAAGGATTTGGGCTCTCTATTATCCGATCTGCTAGCTCTGCCTTTGAAACTGTATCTCTGGAGCTATCCTTAAGTGCTCTTAAGTGTCTCCTCCTGCAGTTTAGCAACATTGTTTTCTGCTTATTTAAAGTTGGCTGTAAAACATTTTGGAATTTTTTAAAATTAAAATGGTATTTAAGCACACAACTTGCTTAATACTGTACTTTCCGTGTGTATTGTACCTGCTCCATTCTTTCTGTGCGCTGTAGATGTCTCAGTCGCTTCTTAAAAACACGGGGAATAAATGGTTGAAAATCTGCAGTTGTCACCCAAGTCAGGCAGAAGTTTTAAGGGAGAAGCCGGGGGTGGTGCCGTGCCCTGATTTAGCAGCGTGGCCTCCAGGAGAGTTCTGCCTTTGCCTTTTTGGCCACCGTTTCTGCAGTCCGGCCCCTTGGGCTGTTTGAGGTGGCTGCTGTGGCTGGCGCGGGGTGAGGATCTTCATTTACCTGTTGCATCCCCAGCTCCGGCACGGAGGGGACATAAAATGCAGATAAAACTGGATGGGCTGGTCTGGCTCCTAATGATTCCCCCAAGTTTTGTCCCCTGTTATCACCCCGAATCCAGGTTTTCTCTCGTGAAGCGTTTTCCTGTCAGAGAGGCTCGGAGTGTTAGGGAGCACGTATTCGTAGCCACGTGGGCTGGGGTTTGTAGCCATTGGTGGCTTTTATCCAAAGATCACTGGTGTTATGCTCCTGAAAAATGAGCGGCTGAAGCGATAGAGGGTTTGTGAGGGGGCAGGAGGTGACAGGAGCCTGAGGGACAGTCGCACCCGGGGGGCTGTACTTTTGCTGCCAGGCAAAGCCTCCGGAGCTCGGATGCCACTAAGAAAAAGTCCCAAAGTGAGCTTCTAGAAATAGTGACTCCTCCTGAGGATGAGATGAGGCAGAGTGACGTAGGGAGAGTGCGTTTCGTGAAGTTGTCCATCCTCCACCAAGGTAAAACGAGACGAGGTGGGGGTTGCAGGCCAAGCACTGTGTCCTGTTCAGCTCTCGCAGCCTGGAGTTGTGTTATTTAGCGAAGGAGAGTGCAGGGAAGCAGTCCTGGAAGGCCACGGTGCTGATGGAACGGGAACACAAGTTTCCCCAAACCGGGCTCCAGCCCTGGGACTCTGCGTTATTAACGAGACTGATTTAAAACTGGCCTGATGAGACCGAGGCACATCTTGAATACAGATGCGCTTAAACTGGCTTAAGGTGCTAGAGTGATTTATTTTAATGCTCCATTAGGCTGAATTGCTCTGTGTGGTTTCTAAACCACTTTAAAATTGTATCTGCTAGGGGTTTGTCCCAGTCCGGCTGGAGGAGTTTTAATAACAGTGTTTTCTGCCTTAGAATAAACACCACCTAACGCAAGCGGGACGTAGAGCAGCGCATAGCAGCTCAGCCTTTCCCTTTAGTGTCTCCCACCAATTCTGGGTGGTGTGGGCTGTTTTGAAACCTTCCCCGCCAGCTGTGTTCTCCAGCATCTCTAGGTGTCTACCAGTGCTTATCGATTGGCTTCTCTTCCTACCCCAGAGCAGCTGCTGATGAGGAGAAAAAGACCATGCCTCTATTCTTATTAGTCTCCAGGCGCAGAGCGCGCGGTGGTCAGTGTATAAATGCGGCGGGAACCTGCTAAATATAGCGGTGTGGCTGCGGCCGCCTCTCGATTCGGGTTGCTTTGGTTTCAGTGCGAACACGCTGGTATGAACGCGCTGTTTAAATAAGAAGCCTTATTGCATCCTGGCTCGCTCTGGCTGCCGTTCAATTCTCAACCTGCACTAAAGCCGGGCTTAAAGGTGGGGCGTTATTTTGCAACTCCCTTCAGTATGTCCGTACGCTCCAAAGATAGTCCCAAGGTGGCATCTGATAGGATCGTTAGCGAAACAAGTTATCTGTTATGTAAAGATCAAACGCCGCGTTAGTAAAAGATCTGACAAGCACCTAGTTGTTTTCCATAAAGAAATGTTGCCCTCTGGAAACTTAATAATTATTTGCTTGTTCTGCTGCGTGCCTTTCCACACTTCCCCCAGCCTCCGCGCAGCGCCAGCGCTTTATCCCGCCCAAAAAAACCCAAATCACGTTGCGCTTTCCAGCCCTTGCTTCGATGGCTTTGGGTCTAAGAACGCGCTTTCCTCTCGTTTGTAAATGTTCTCACCGTGTCCGAGCGAGCGGCCCGTTGGTAGAATTTAAGTGTGACTGTTTGGTTTCAGGCACACGAAGCCTCCCACCACCAACAGCAGGCAGCACAGAACAGCCTGTTGCCTCTCCTGAGCTCTGCTGTTGAGCCGCCCGATCAGAAGCCGATTCTGCCCTTACCAATAACGCAGAAACCTCAGCCTGCACCAGAAACGTTAAAGGATGCTATTGTTGGGATTAAAAAGGAAAAACCTAAAACCTCCTTTGTGTGCACTTACTGCAGCAAAGCTTTCAGGGACAGCTACCATTTGAGGCGTCACGAGTCCTGCCACACAGGGATAAAGTTAGTGTCACGGCCAAAGAAAACTCCCACCACAATGGTGCCCCTTATCTCCACCATCGCTGGTGACAACAGCCGAAGTTCACTGGTTTCCACTATCGCGGGCATCCTGTCCACAGTCACTACGTCTTCCTCTGCCACCAACCCCAGCAGTACCGCCGGCGCCACGGCCATGGCGGTGACACAGACGGTGAAGAAGCCCAGCAAGCCCGTTAAGAAGAACCACGCTTGTGAGATGTGCGGGAAGGCCTTCAGGGATGTCTACCACCTCAACCGGCACAAGCTGTCCCACTCAGATGAAAAACCCTTTGAATGTCCAATTTGCAATCAGCGCTTCAAGAGAAAGGATCGCATGACCTACCACGTGAGGTCCCACGAAGGTGGCATCACGAAACCGTACACCTGTGGTGTTTGTGGAAAAGGCTTCTCGAGGTACCATGTAGAAAATCCCAGGCGAGCTCAAGTGTTGGCTTTTCATAACCAAGAAGGGTTAAGCTATCATAGCCAGGGGCTAGGAGAACCTGACATCTTAGAAGATTGGTGAGGGGATAAAGAGCCTTGTTTACCTCTAGGGCGTGGGTCTGGATCCGAGCCACACCGGCGGTGGCCAAAAGCGGTCGCGCTTTTAGCAGAACGTTTTGAAATGATGTCGTGACCTCATCCGGGTCCCGTAGGACACGTGTCTGTGTCGCTGGCGGTGACCACGGAGCCCCTTTGAGAAGGTCCATGACCAAAGGGGGCACGGCAGGGAAGCGTCTCCGTGTGTCGGAGCAGGGTTGGGGGGTACGGGCAGAGCGCTGCGGGGGAGCTCGCGGTGCTGCTGCCTGGGTTTGTCTCTCTGCTTGCGACAGAGAAAAACCCTTTAGTGCTGTTCATGTCACCTTTACACACGGTGTGGCCAAACGTACCGCGTGTCAGAAGGACACGGAGAAGTTTCCAAGCGCAGGTCGGGGCTCAGCGTAACCCTGTGTTACTGGAGCTGAAACCACTGCGTGGGGAAGGGGGGTGTCTGTCTTCCTGCCGCGCAGGGGGAGGTGGGGTCGCCAGGGCAGCGTTCAGCACCGCCGGCCGAGGTGTCCTTGCTATGGATTTGTAAAAGAATGTGTTTTCTTGTCTGTTCCTCTCTTTTTTTGCAGGCCTGATCATTTAAGCTGTCACGTTAAACACGTTCACTCAACAGAGAGACCCTTCAAATGCCAAGTAAGGGCTAAAATGATTTATTGAGAATCATACGTTGTTGTATCGTTAGAATCTCAGGTGAATAATTGTTCCAGAAACGTGTTTGCTCCTGGACTTTTCTCTGAAAAGCAAGTTTAGGACTAAAGATGCATCCTCCTTACATATCCCCAGCACTGCAGTTGTGAGGGAAGTGTAGAGGCAGTTTCAAAGGAGGCTGTGGTTACTTCAGGAAGATTAGAGGCTTTTTGCTTTCTTGGAGAACAACATAGATGTGCTGTTTTACGATATGCTTAACTTAGTAACAGGATTGTAACAGCATCCTCAGCTCAGTGCTGATTGCTAGAGTAATGTGTGCAGTGTGTTTCTCAGCATATTTAAATTACATTCAATGTGTTTCTCAGTATATCCATTTAAAATGGATAGGAATAGTTGAATCTGGATCCGTTATTTTGCTGGAAGCTGAAAGCAAATTGTGAAAAGTTGATGACTGAGTATAAGAGAAATAACTCAACTGCCCCCAAACAATCAACTCTTTCGCTTGGAATATCCATGCCTGTTCCAGCCTGTCTTTTAGTGACTCATCATATTAAATAAAAGTCTTGTGTAAAAAGAATAGCATTAGCGAAAGGGTTTGTTTCCTTGTTCCGATTTGGACAGGAACAGAAGTAATTGAGCAATTTAAGATATCAGGTTCCTATTTGTGCAGTAACATTGTATCAGAAGCAACTTTGCCTGTTCTGGGGTTTTTTTATAAGCCCTCTCCTGCTTTGGTAGGTAAGGCAACCCGCTATTGTAATGAAGTTAAAGAAGTCTCAGAAGCCAGTTCCATTTTCAGTCTCTGTTTAGCAGTTTAATTTTGGTTTTTGTATAGACGCAGGTAAAACTTAAGCTTGTCAATATGCTTAGGATGCTGTTTGCACCCACGAGGTAAAATCAGCTTAGAGTGGGCATGTCATTGGTGCTGTCACGACGCTGTCTGCACACGAGTGTAACTCTTGTTCTTCATGTAGACGTGCACTGCTGCCTTTGCCACCAAAGACAGACTGCGGACACACATGGTGCGCCATGAAGGAAAGGTATCGTGTAATATCTGTGGTAAACTTCTGAGTGCAGCATATATCACCAGCCACTTAAAGACACACGGGCAGAGCCAAAGTATCAACTGTAATACCTGTAAACAAGGCATCAATAAAAGTAGGTGAACGTTTTAAAAACATTTCTAATAACAAATGTGTTTGCAAAGGGAATTGCCTTTGATTACGGTAGAATGTAGAAAGGTACCCACCAGGCTGGGTATTCCCACCTGTTAGAAATAGATATTTGATAAGAGGATCTTCTTCAGCTCAAGAACTGGCATATATGGAATGGGTTTGCTGCTAGACTGTGCTCTTATCCCTCAGGAATGCCATGCAGTTTGTGAGAATTAGTTCCCAAGTTTTCTCAGCTTCTAAGTACAGTGCTACTTCCTGAACCATACAGGCCTAAAAGTCCAACAGAGAATTCTGGAGACTTTAGGATATTTAAGAACTGCTGAGGTCTGCCAAGTTTCAGGTTTGAAGCCTCATCTAAAGCTCATCAAAATTAGGAGAAAGATTTCTCTGAGCTTTGCCCCTGGGGCTCGGGAATTCCTCCCTCTGGCAAGAACTGGCAAGAAAAGCATTTAAACCCGGATCTGATACGTTTTGGGCATTAATGACATGTAATTGGTGGTGTGCGGGAGTTCAAATGAGATGTTTGTAATAGTTCCTTCTCGTGTTTAACTCTGTGAAAGTGCTGAAGCCTGAACCTGGGAGTGCCTAGTAGGCAAATGAAGACTTGACTTTCAAATTTTCCCCATTAAAATACCTGCAAGTTAAGTTAACCCTCATGGTTAGTGATAGAAGGTGGGTTTTCAGAGGAATGTCTTCAGAAACTTTGTCCTTAAAGCCTTTTAAACAGTATTAATTCACAACATCTTCACAGTTCCCATTATTTCGGGCTAATTAGAAGGTTCTGGTTATGTCTAAAATGCCTGATTGTTGAGCATAATATGAATTTTGGATGTGAAGTAGTTTTCAAGGTCTAGGGTTACAGCTCTTGCTTCCCAAGGGTTGGGTGGTGCTGAGCCAGTTCACGTGGGGCATTTATGGCACTTGTTAGAGGTGGAAATGATGAGCTGTAATGAGTAGTAACATGCTGTTCTGGGATGTAAAGGTAAACTGAACATTTTAAGTTATACTTGCAATAGAAAGTAAAAGCAAGTAAAAAGTGAAAGCAGATGTGCCTGACTTATATTTTTGGTCTTTAGATCTTGGAAAAGTAGTTTTATAAAGCGCAGAATTAATTATGTGGTTCTAAACACCTCTGTGATTTTTGCTCTTGGAATCCTGTGTGATTCCACACACTATGGAAGAAGCCTTTGTCACCTCAGCAGAAAAACAGAGTAACTTTTCAAGGTGAATTTGTGTTCTTACTTAATTGGCATAGCATGCATGAGTGAAGAGACCAGCAATCAGAAGCAGCAGCAGCAGCAACAACAGCAGCAGCAGCAACAACAACAACAACAGCAGCAGCAGCAACAGCAGCAGCAACAACAGCAGCAGCAGCAGCAACAGCAGCAGCAGCAACACGTCACAAGTTGGCCTGGAAAGCAGGTAGAGACCCTGAGATTATGGGAAGAGGCCGTCAAAGCAAGGAAGAAAGGTAAAACAAACCACTACTTACGGTCCTGGTTTTGTGAGATACTGGAGTTGACAGTTACACGGGGGGGTTAAGATGTCAGAAAAGGGTGAGAGTTGCATTCTCGATGTTAGAAGCCGTAGCTAAAAAGTAGCAGGAGGGTAACACGACCGAAATTAGGCTGTTGTAAATGAACTCCTCATTACTTACTTCCCTTTGGTCTCTGTGCTTGAGTGTGTACGTAGCAGTCGTCAATTATAGAGGGATGTTTGTGTCTGCTCCAAGGCAAGAGTGTGCTTTTTGACTTGCATGTGGTTTTTAGCTGTGTTTATGCATATTTACCAGTTGTTAACTTGTGTGCATATATATATCTATGTATATATACACACACACCACCCTCTGTTGCATCATTATCAGTTTGTGTGTGGGTGCTTTCTGTGTCCCTTTCACCTTTTCTCTTCCAGTTCATTCCATTCGCTTTATCATCACGTAACTGGCTTTGCATAGTTTTCTGGAACTCACAGAACTTACGTTTCTATCTCTGGTGTGGTTTTTTTCATTACAAAATTGACTAATAAGCGGTAGTGTTTTCCATTATTGCTAACTCAGAGCTCACCCATCCCTGTGCTGCTGCAGTTGAAGTAGAATGGCTTCCTGCTGTTGGTCCATGTGGTGTTCTCTAAGGAATAGGTTGCTTCAATTTAGCATCACTAGGAGTTACAGTAGTTGAAAGTCTCCTGTTACCATTAGTTTTTTCTTTTACAACAGTTTGATTTTTAATGCCTGTCGTGTGACTCTCCTGGATTACATGTTTTAGAAGAAATTCTTAGTGACTGCTTACTGTTTTTCACCAGCTGTTTGTAGTAATAAATGATTTTGACTCACCTTTTTTTCTTTTTCCTTTTCTCCTAAACTTCCTTTCAGTTTCTTCACTTTTTTCTTTTCTAGGTCTTGTTTGTGTATTAGCCTGCTAGCTCCTTTTGCCTTGATTGTTATTCCAATTGAATTGAATTCTCTGATCAGTCAGTGTAGAAACAGCTTATTCATGTTAAAATGTAGTAATAAGAGAAATGTTAAATATATCAGGCCACTAAATTGATAAAGCAAATGGGTGTCAGATTTAGAAAATCTCTGAGATTTGTTCCTCCCTATGTCTTGTTCCCTCTTCCCTCCCTTTCTTATTGAAATTATTGAATATGCTTTACTGGAGACGGTGGGGTTGGACAGAGCGGTGGGCGAGGGAGGTGGGTGGGGAGCAGCATTGTGGGACTGATTAAATTAGCTTAATTTAATTGGGGAAGGGGCGTGGGGTGGGCTGTAACTTTGCATATTGCTGTGCTGGAAGGTGAGGTTAGACCAGTCAGTGCCATGCCTCCGGGCTGCTCTTCCACACTAGTTCTCCTCTGCTAGTGCCACCCCTCGTGTTGCCTTTACGACACTAGATGGGATTTTTTTTAGTCTAATACTATTTATTTTCACAATTTTTTTTTTTTTACTCTTTCCCTTCCTTTCCACCCCTCCTAGATATGGACTTTGAAGAACCAACAGTAACCCTTGAATGGGTCTAATGTTGCTTTCAAAGTTAACTCTGTCTTGGTACATTTGTATTGCCCCAGTGGCAAGAGTGGACTCTTTGCTCCTGGCTTACCTCCTGAAATGTGGGTGTAGACTGAGCTTGGTGTCCTACCCTACAAATGTGGAATAAGACATGGCTTAGAAGTGCCGTAATGTTGATGTAAAATGCAAATATATATATATAAATCAGTTTCTCCAGGAGTTTTCCCTTCCCTTTACCCACCTTTGTTTTCGGATCCCTCTGGTGCGGGCAGCCGGCAGGTGGTGCTGATGGATGCCCAGCCAACCTCCTGCTCCCCCCAGGCACTGCATTCCTGCTTACTGCTAAACACAGTAAAAAAAACCCCAAAACCAACCCAAAACCCTGCAAACCAACGTGGTGTGGAGCTGTAGCTTATGTGAAAGCTGAGGAGATGATGGGGGTCGATAGATGGGGAGCGTTGAAAATTGCTAAGTAGATGTATGGTGATCAGTGGAAAGATTTAGTAGCAATAATTAAGACTGAAATAAGCAGGTAAATATTGAAATGAGCTTTGCTTATCAGTCCCTAATAATGACTTTTTAAAACCTTCACAGAATGTCAGTTCACCTTTGAGAAGGCTATAGAGTACGTACCATTCGGTATGTACACTCTCTCCTCTATTTATAATGTTCCTCTCGGGAGGATTTCTTTGATTGTATGATACTGTTTTTATGAACATGGAAACCCTCTTTGTAAGACAACCTCGCTTGACTTCTCAGGAAAAAAAAAAATATTGAATTGAAATGAACTGCATGAGAGTTTGTATTTCTTATAGGCTATAGAATGTTAACAGTTTTAACTTACTAATAATTCCTAAAGAAAAATATTCCAGAATTTGTACCTGTTCTTGTTTGGTTTTTGTTTCTGGTTGGTTTTTCTTTTTATTATTTTTTTATTTTAAATCTTGTCCATGGTTTTTTCTGTGTTAAAAACTTTTTGTCTTTTTATGTCTCATTTTTAGAAGCTGCTAACTTGTGCCAAACCTCCACTGCTGCTACTACGCCTGTGACTCTTACTACTCCATTCAATATAACGTCCTCTGTGGCTTCTGGGACTATCACAAACCCAGTCACAGTGGCAGCTGCAATGAGCATGAGAAGTCCAGTAAATGTATCAAGTGCAGTTAATATATCCAGTCCGATGAACTTAGGGCATCCTGTAACTATAACAAGTCCATTATCCATGACATCTCCATTAACGCTCACCACACCAGTCAATTTACCCACCCCAGTAACCGCTCCAGTGAATATAGCGCACCCAGTCACTATCACATCTCCCATGAACCTCCCCACCCCCATGACGTTGGCTGGTCCCTTAAATATAGCCATGAGACCTGTAGAGAGCATGCCTTTCCTGCCCCAGGCCTTGCCCACGTCTCCTCCCTGGTAAAGAATTTCTAAACAGTATTAAAAAGGATTAAAACGGAATCCTTACCAGCAGTTCTTTTCTGGGTTTTGTTTGGTTGGGCTTTTTTTTTTTTTTTTTTTTTTTTTTCCTGTTGTTTTTTTTTTTTTTTTTGGGTTTTTGTTTTGTTTTGGTTTAGTTAATAATAAATTCAGATTAAGACACTGGGGCAACATGCACCATCAGAGACCGTAGTAGCATCTTCCCCTGTTGATTTGGCTCACATGGTTCAAACTTGAGTTTCACTGGAGCACTTCATTTAAAGTAAGTTTTACCTTGTAGCTGACTGATGCTGAATTAGAGCAGATACTTATTTGCCAGAGTTTTTAAAAAAAAAAAAAAATTATTAAAAAACAGTTTTATGTTTTATCCCCCAAATTATAACTTAGAAAATTATTTTAATCTAAACACTAGCAAAGACCCCTCTGTATCTTTAACAGGGTGGATGGCTAATTTTAACAGTCGTTAAGTCCACTGTTTCTGAGCTAGTGTAGAATCTTTGTCTGTGTTGATGTTTTGTTTCTTTTTTTTTTTTTTAATGAGTAAATGCATTACAATGTTGTCATTTAAAAAAAAAAATGCATTTTGGAGAAAATATGCATTTTACCTTTGGGAATATGATAATTTCAGGCAGCATTCCCTATGGGAAAGGTGATACCAGCTCTGATATGCAAAGCATATGATAAATTATCATTCTAACTTCAACATATAATAGGGATTGTGACCTGATATTTGGAGATGTAAATATTACCCAACATATTACCCTAAGGGAATATAGCATTGTAGTCAACATTTTTTTTTAAAAAAAAAACAAACTGTTATTGTTTGGTGAGAAACAGCCATGGCTGACAGAAGAGGAGTCGAGATGTCTGTAAACATGGTCTCTGAGCAGTCAGACCCCTATGGGACTCTTACCTAGGAGCAAAAGGAGTGCTTTGAAACTTAAGAAATAATTGCTTTAAGCTGGAAGATTCTGGAGGCACCGGGTATGATTTTTATGCCCTCTGCCTCCCAGTCAGAGCCTGCTGGTGTTACAGCAGGGGACAGACGTGTTAGTTGTTCACTAGAAGTTTTGTCTTATATTAAATTGTATACAGTTTTTATTCTAACCACTAACTAGGTAGGATGCCCCTCCAGGACAAGCAGAGAGCGTCTTTTAATTTCTCCCCTATTTCTTAATCAAGTGTTGTGCAAATCTGTTCAACTTTGTAAATATTTGCAAACATCATCATTTTTACGTTATTCTTCTATTGTGTTAACACATTTCTATCAGTTTGTGGGAGTTCTGGGGTGATGGTTCCAACTGCCTGGCCCAGAACTTCTCCACAAATGGTCACACATGTTTAAGCTACATGTGCTTTTTATTTCTTAACCTGTTTATCTGTACATAAAGTAGAAAGCAAAAAATCTAGGGAAACAGATATACTTTTTAGACTATCATGTCACATATTCACCTTTTTAAAACTTTGTTTAAAAAAAAAAAACAACAAAAAAACACCCTAAACCCCAAGACTCTACGTTTAAAAAAAAAAAAAAAGAAAAATAATAATAAAATAAAAAAATTGCAGTCGAGGTGTTTTTTATCTTACTGAAGTTGACAGCTATGGAGATGAGCGTGTGTGCATTTTCACAGAGTGCTAGCAGGACCGACTTAGTCTAAAAGGATCGCTTCCCTTCCCACCCGGCCGCGCCAGCGCCAGCGGCGGCTGCCAGGGCTGCTGGCCCAGGTGACAGGTATCTGTATCATTACGTGGAACTGTTCTAGGGGCTTGGACTACATAGTAAAACAAACAAACAAAACAAACAAACAAACAAACAAAAAAACAAACACAAAAAAAAAAATAAAATAAAAAATAGAGCTTAGTGTAAAATAATTTTATAAATGATCTTTTGTACTTTAGGACATCAAATTGTACAACTTTTGTATATATAAAAGCTTAGGAACTTTCTGTTTAGCAGAAAGGAAACACATTCCTACACTTTTAATGTATATGTTTGTTATAATGTCCATGTAAACATATGCCCTATGTTTGTGCCTTTTAATTAGTTTGTCTCAATAAACAAAAATGTAGAGAAGAATATGTAGCTATGACTTTGTTACCACTGTTCTGACTCCAGCTGTGTCGAGGTCTTCGTTTTTGCACTGTGTGGAGCGTTGGGTGCAGGGAGCTGCATGGTGGGGGGCCCAGCCCCGAAGGAGGCACGTGAGGCCAGTGCCCCCCCCCCGGCAAACCCCCCTCTCCCC
>NW_015090764.1:1846993-1851203 GCF_001431845.1 Calidris pugnax
GCGGGATGTGTAGTTTCCAAGCCATCTCTTGTCACCCGTGTCTCTTGTCACCCGTGGCCGTGCCACCGAGTGTCGCGTCGTAGGTCTAACCCGCCGGATCTGGGTGAGTTGCAGAGATTACCCTTAGGTGGAGGTCGGCTGTCCCTGAGCTTCAAAAAATAACTAAACCCAAAAGCATTAAAAGCCGCTATGAAAATGTGTACTAGAAGTGGTTATCTATGAATTACTTACAATAAACAGGTGTGAGACTTAATTGTATGTTGTCAATTCCTGCAGTATTGACAGCGGGTCCCTCTGCCCCGTCAGCCCGCCCTGCGGATGTTATTTCTCTCCCGGCAGAGTAGCTGTAGAATAAACACATTAAACACCGGCGAGGAAATCTTTCAACGTGACAGAGGCTTCCCAAACCACTAACCATGGTGCTCTTAGCACGGGATTAGGAAAAGGGCTGTTTCCTTTTTTTTTATTTCATGTTGGTTCTGCTCGATTGTACCTGGTTTATGTCCACAAAAGCTACATTAGCTAATTGTCAACCTGTTTCATTTGTACTTGGGTAAACATTTGCTTTGTACTGTGTATAAATGGTTCCGAGGTGTGCTCCTCCGCTGTCTCCATACAGACATTAATTTCGCTTTGTAATGCCATCATATGAAATACATTAAGCTGGTTTTTGGTTTGGTTTATCTTTATTTATTTTTTTTTTTTCGACAAACGAAAAAACTACCCGGTGGAGTAGTTCCTGCCACGCGCGGTGCCTCGTTCCTCGGTGGCACGGGGGGGGGGGGAGGGGGGCAAAGCTCAGCAGCGAGGAGGGATTCGCCCAGCGACGCGTGTCCCCGCGGCACGGGCACGTTAAGGCTCTAAGAAAAGGGTGGACGCGAAGAACAGATGCTCCTGTTCCACCCAGTTAGTTTCTATGCAGCTGATGCGCTTAGCCCAGTTTATTTGGTGGAAACTTTTAAGCTGGATCCAGTCCAGCATCCAGGGAAGGCTGTTGCTGCCCTCGGTTTGAGGGGGTTTTACATCCAGCCCACATTCAGGGCGCCAACTGCGAGGGGTTCAATAAGGGGGTTATTTTCTTTTTTTTTTTTTTACTCCTTAACTTTCCACAAAGCTTTCAGCGTTAGGTTCGTGGCTAAACACCGACTGAAAGTTGTTAAAAAGTTGAGTTTTTGCCCTGGAAAAGATTTGTGCTGGGGGAAAGTCAGGACAGATCAATGGCAGGAAAACTCATCCGGGGCAGTGAGTCCTTCAGCAGAGCCAGCCACGCTGCCAGGGAACCAGAGACGCTTCACCTTGGCCAGTTTTAGTTTTTTCTTTTATTTGGAACACCCCGCCACTTCCAGAGGATGTTCGGGGTGAGGAGAAATTTGGGATTCAACCTATATCTTACCATTGGAGGGTTACAGCCAAGTGTTACAAATTGGGGAGATTTCTGTTCAGTCAAAATCCCGGATAAGAGAGAAAATCACGCGTTATTCTCAGCATACGAGTTCAATTCTGTGTGCCATTGTTCACAAATAAAATATCCCCCCACCTTTTACTTTTTCTTTAGAGTAGGAAGAGAAAAAAAGTACTGAATGTGTTTGCATTCGTCCACGAGAGGTTTAAAGAAAAGCACCCAAACCCCAATAAGCTGTTTGAGCTGCAGCAATCCCGGGTTACGTAAAGGGGCCGGGGCTGCCGAGGGATTAGTGGGTGGCTTTGCTGGTGGCCATAAGCTCTCCGAGTTCTGCTCACTCTTCCCTCACTTTTATTTTAGAAACAGACGCTCGGAGCCATATTTTGCAAACTGCCAGGGGTTAATTTTCGAGGCTGTCAGGGTTAGATTCCCCGAAGAAAGAAGGAAGGAAGGAAAAATTTGGATTTAAAGAAGGCTTGGGCTTTAAAAAGCATCCCGTGCTCTGATTTATTTTTTTTATTTTAGGGAGCCGAGTTGTTGAGAAGTTTCTCGCTGCTGGGTCCTTCTGAAAACTCCTGCCTCGCTCTATTGGTGGCTCAGTTTATCCATCTCAAAAATAGATTTAACAGTATTTTCAAAAGGCAGCTATTAAAAGCACTTCAAGTTTTTAAATGCCTTTGAGGTCTGTCTCGGTGCTTAAGTGGACCTTTTTAACGGTGCTTTTTAGGATAAATAGCATAAAAATAAATCTCTTCCTCTCCTAATTGTCGGGCAGAATAAAACTTAAAACTTGATCCCCTTCTACCTATTTATTTAATTCAGTGTGTTTATATTTCTTGCTCCTCTTTGGATCGGTTGCTCGCAGCTTCCAGAGCAGCAACTGAAGGATGACAGAGGAACTATGTGCTGATTTTTATGTCAAAAATAGCTTTCACCTTTAAACGCGCAAGGCTCCATGGCTGTTTTCTAATTAGAAAAAGAATGCCCCAGCTTCTCTGGCCAATCCATTCTACAGCTGTGCTCAGATCCGACTCTCGGCCCCTGGTTAAAATTTAGTACTGAGGTCCTGACCTAGAAACAACCCTTTTTTGGTATTGGTTTGGAAAAAGTATTTAAGTGCTAAGAGAAAGGCAGCCGGGCTGCTCCCTCCCCGCGGGCTGGCCAAAGCCTTCACCTTGCAGCCCAAGTAATGACCGCCAGGAAAACCAGGTTTAGGATTTTTTAAAAATAAGAATTTTTCGGTTCTTCAGGTTTCTGGGCTAATTTTAGGCATTTTTTTAAAGCTCTGGGTTTGTTTGTTTTTTCTTTAAGGAAGCATAAACGCTTTATGAAAAATGAGGCATTTGTAAAACACTTCAACATGGGCACCTGCAATTGCTGCTGGTGACAGCACAGACCTCTGCTTTTCCAGCAAAGCCTTCCCGATAGCTGCCTCCCAAATCAACCCATTTAGTAAAAAAAAAAACAACCAAGGGGCGTTTTCAGAATGTACAGCAGCTTTTCGTTTTTCAGAGAAGGCAGAAATACTCCATTCACCTCTTCCCATAGTTGTTCTCACCAGCTGTCAAGGCAAAAACATTCTGTGTTCTGTGTTTTCTGTGCACGGTTTGTTTTGCAGGGAATTACCAATTTAGTTGGAACTGGCTGAATTAAATTCACTACTTCGAATTCTTCATAGCTGTGTATTTCTATTCCCATTTCTTTTTGCTTCCCAGCCTCGTTAGCAGCTTAGACCCATATCAAAGGACAGTAAAGAAATGTGATAAAATCACCCGTTTCGCCCCCGAAACAAGCCCGGATCAGGAAAAGCGACTGCAGTCAGCAGAGCTCACGGCGTCGTGTCACAGAAGAGACGCTGATCCGCGTTTAACTTTGGGAAAACAAATGTTGTGGCACTTGTACGTGCTGAAAGCTGAAGGTTTGCCTCCAGTGTTTTCCCTCTTACTGACGCCTGCGTTCCTTGTCAAAGCCGTGCAGATCCTTACCCGGGCTGAGGATGGTTTAGCTGCCAGACACGGAGGAAACCACTGAGTTGGGGGAAAAAACCTCAACGCCCAGGGCCGTCCTGTGAGAGCCCGGGACCACCCCAAAGGCGTGCTGGGGGTGCGGGTGTTCTCCTGCAGCTACGAGAGAGCTACGAGGGACACGGGGGCCCTGACCCGCTGCCGATCGCTCCGGTCTCTGCAAAACGGGAAGTGTTTGCCCTGTGTAAATTGGCCCCTGTAATTTGTAAGAGGAGATCACTTCCCGTCCTGAGCTGTTCCGTGGTACGGCTGCATGCAAGCTGTCAGCTGGGTACCGGGGAGGGCTGCTTTCTCTCTCTGGTCAAACTGATGCTTTGTTATAATCCGTGTCTCTCCTCTTCAAGCCCTTGGGGCAGGAGCGATGCCTCCTCTTCCTCACCCTGTCCCTCCGAAGTCCGAAATGCAGGAGCCGGGGATGCTGAGGGGCTGGGGAGGAGACAGAAGGCCCAGCCATGGAGGGCTCCCCTCAGGAGGCTGCTCCAAACCCACCACCGGGGCTGACGAGGGCCAGAGGTGCCCAGGGGCAGCCTGGGGGGACCCTGAGCCCCCCCAGCCCCCCCTCAGGGGCTGCCTGGCCCCAGAGGCGGGGTGGCGATGGGTCAGTCCATGGGGACGGAGGGGACCAGGCGGTGTCGACCATGGAGGCCTCCGGCCACGCTGCCCCCAGGGGGAAACTCCCCGGCCCGGGGGTTGCGGGGGGGGTGGGACGGGGACGGGTCGGGATCGGGGTGTCCCCCGGTCCCCAAGCGACTCCCGCTGCATTTCGGCCCGGCCGCCGCTAGGC
>NW_015090764.1:1852488-1863082 GCF_001431845.1 Calidris pugnax
GTCTCCGCTGAGGCCCGGGCGCGGTGGCCGGTGCGGGGCCGCGCCTGTTGCGGGCTCCCGGCCGACCCCTCCGGAGCCGGGCGGTCAGGGCCGCAGCCCAAGCGGCCTGGCCTCCCCCCCTCCACCCCGGCTTCTCCCGGCTTCTCGGCTCGGCCGGGCGCAGAGCCCTGCTCCCCCGGGCACCGGGAGGGTCCCGCGGGGGCCTGGGGACAGCCCGTACCGGGGGTGTGGGTGCGGGTGAGGCCACGGCGTGAGGAGCGGTGTCCCCATGTCCCCCCGCCGGGAGCGGGACGGCAGAGCTCGGCCGTGGGGCAGGACCCACCCGCGGCCCCCCTCTCCCCCGGAGCATCGCCGCCCCTCGAGTGGAACCCCTCCGGGGTGCACGGGTGGGAGTGGGGTTCGGTGACATCCTGCCACAGGACACCATCGCCTTCCTCTGCGCCCCTCGCACCCCCGCCATCGCCGCTGGGGTGGGTCACAGCTCGGCACCGGGACCCCGGCCTGCCAAGGAGACGGCCGTCACCTCCTCCTGGGCTCAGGGTTGTTTGTGGACACCCCCCCTGGCCACATCTCCCCGTACGGACGGGGGGCACCGTCCCACCAGGCTGCTCCTGGCCCAGGCTGCCCGGCCAGCGCTGAGATTTGTCCCCAAGCCACGGGTGGCAATGGAGAAGGGTCTGAGAGTTGCCTCGCCTGTGGAAGTCGCCGTTCAAAGCAGCGCTCCCGTGCACCGTCTGTCTCGTCAGGCGGGTTGGAAAGGCTCCTTTTTTATTATTTTTTGAAAAAGCAGTGGAGTCGCACCTCCTCCTCACACCTCCTCCTGCTGCTGCCACCGACAACAAACGTGGGGGACGGTGCGGTGACAAGGATATCCGCGCGGGAGAGCCGCCGTCCTGGGCTGACCCCGGAGGCTGCCACTGGGGCTCTGCTGGAGGGGCTACCCCGTGGCCGGGGAAGCCATGCCTGTCCCTCCTCCTCATCATCCTCATTCATCTCTAACGACACAGGCTGAAGCAACTTCTGCTCTGCTGGGAAGCTTTTTGTGATTTTCATGATGGTTTTTCTGTGGGAGTGCCTGGCTGGATCCCGGCCGTGGGACAGCAAGACCCCAGGGGAGCCGTGCAGCTCTGGGAGGGGACATTGGTCAGTGCTGGTGGGACAAGAGAAAAGCTTTTGGCTTGTGACAGAGGATACTCAGCCCATCGTCAACTCGCTGTGCCTTTCTCATCACTCCCTGCCCTTGTGCACCCTGCTCCTGTGTCCTTCCCCACCATGACGTCCAGCCACTCCAGCAGTGCCTGTCTCCACTGCGGTGAGGATGTGCCTGATGCCAGCAGAGCCCCACACGCCGACCCCCGGGTGCCCACAGCCCCGTCCCGCTGCCGGAGCCTCTGATTGCCAAAAGCGTCTCCTTCAAAGCCAGGTTGAAGACACCCATCCTCTTCCCAGCCGCAAAGTTCCCGGGATAGTTTTGAATTGGTAGAATCGTGGAATATCAGGTTGGAAGTGACCTCGAGGATCATCCGGTCCAACCTTTCATGGTAAAAGGATGGTGGCCCCGCACCCCATCTGGCTGAATCTTAAAAGCACCTAATCTTGGGGAAAACTTTTTCAGCATTTTATTAAAAAAGAGCTTTAAAATTAAAAGAAAAAAAGGCTAAGAAAACATCTTCTGAGCAGCACACGGACATCCCCTGCCTGGATCCGTGGTGTGGCTGAGCGGGCTTTGCCGTGGCGGTGCCGTGGGTGCCGTGGTCCCCCCTACCCGGGCTGATAAGAGCTCATGGGGAGCCAGCGGGGCTCCCCGGGGCGATAACGAGCGCTCGGTCCTTATCTGCTGGCACCCACACCCTCTGCGGAGGCGGAGATAACGGGGGGAGCTGCGGCCGGTGGCGTTGGAAGGGGAACACCGGGAGAGGAGCCGGAGGGTCATTCTCACCCAGGGTCCGTGCCTTGAGGGTAAAATCCCGGGGTGGGACCCGTGGGGAGGGGGCTGCTGCTGTAACCCTCTGGGTGTGCTCACCGGCCGGCAGCGCAGGATGCTCGTGGTGAGAGCTGGGAGGCTTTTGAGTGGTGTGAGCTAATGATGACGATGATAACTGCCCACTATAAAATAAGAAAAATGCCCGTAATAATAACACGGGGCCCTTGGAGGTGTGTGAGGCGGTGATGGGTCCCCCTCTTGTGGCGTGGCCGGGGTGGCAGCGTCTCCGTCACCGTGGCCGGGGTGCAGAGGGATGTTGGCCAGAGCTTTTCCCCTGCTCGGTGGCACTGGGGCTCGCAGCAATGGTTCAGGGAGCAGGTTTTCCCAGTTTAGGCTGGTCTCCTGGTTCCCTGGGGTGAGCGCAGGAGCGGGATGGGCACAGCGGTGTGTGAGGCGAGCTGGGGCAGGGACTCTCACCGGGAAGAAAGTCCCTAAATGGACCAGGGAAGTTGGAAGGGGAAAGAAACCCACCCCAGCCCGGTGAAAACCTGCCTGAAGGTAACGGGAAGTGAGAAGAGGGGGAACATCTGGGTCTGGCTCTTGCACCACTTCCGTGGTTGCCACCTCCGGCCGATGGTGGCTGAGACTCTCGTCCCCACTGCTGCTCCGGCAGCGCCGAAACCAGCAGTGCCCCGCGAGTGTCGGCTGCCCACCGGCCTCTTCCCTGCCTGGGGGGCTCCCCGTGTCTTGCCCCGGTGCTGGGGGGGGGTAAAGGCTGCGGTGCCCCCGTCCCCGGTGCCCCCGTCCCGCCCCGCCGGCCGCCTTTGATGCGGGTGAGTGGCAGGTCCATTGTGGCCCCTTTGTGCCTCCCTCGGTTCTCGGGGTCCGCACAAAACCTGCCATGGAAACCAAACCCAGGCGCTGCCCCAGGAAACCCGCAGGCGCAATTAGGAAATGCAGATATAAATGCAAATTTCCTGTGCCGCCTTCCAGGGCCTGGAAAGTTGTCCCTGGGCCACCAATGTCCCCGAGCCACTGGCGTCCCCAGTTGCAGGGATGGGGAAGGCATCGGGGCAGGGTTGGGCAGGCAGCGAGAAGTGGGGTGAGCCGTTTTTGGGGTGTCTTGGGCTCTTCTCCGGCCACCCCGTGCTCGATGGCGGGAGGAAGGGGGCACCTCAGCCCGCCCTGAGCGGTGACTCATAGGTGACAATATGACATTGATATTTATTTTTTTTCCATTCTCTCGGTTGCCCAGCGACAAACAAACAAACAAGTAGCTTAAAACCCAACCGAAGTGCTGCTCAGGAACTGTCCCCTCCCGCCGCGGGTGCTCCAGCGGGTCCCCGTCGCTGGCGGTTCTGCCTGTATCTTCTGGGGTTTGTTTTGGGGAGATAAATGTCTTTCTCGCATTCTGCAGCCGTGGTGGGTGAGCCCAGCCGAGGGAAGGCAGGATGCCCGCTTGCTGGTCAGGACCTGCCTCGCCAAAGAGCACCCAGAATAGATGGAAAAGGAGATAAAATCCACCCACAAGTAACTCCAGGAAGCACAAACGCTTCGGGTCTTCATTTCTAGGTGGTATTTTTGAGCAGTGGATGCTCTGGCTCTTCTGCAGGTCCCCAGAGGAGCGTGTGTGGGTGGAGTGGGGGTAATGGGGGTGAAGAGGATGGAGAGGAGGTTGAGGAAGGATGCTGATCTGAGCAATTCCCCTCCCTGGGAGGAAGCAATAATGGTTTTTTTCCCATCTGCTGGAGGAGCCGGGGAGATGAGGTTGGCACGTGAAGGGCATCGTCCACAGCAATAATCCCTGTGGGGAAGGACAGATCCTTTATGCGCTGATCTGAGCCCAGTCCAGGGCTATACTGCTTAAAACCAAGCATTTATTGATGGCTTTTATTTTTCCCAGCTGCAGCCCCTACATCCTTTCCCATCGGCGGCTGAAGCGGTGTGCGATGTGCGTCCCCATTAGTGGTGCTTTTCCCCCGGCCCCGGTCTGCTTTATTGCTGGGAAATGAGCTCTGGCTCCTGGAAGTGGTATTTCTTCCTCCTGCCTGACAGCTCGTCGATCCCTGCCCTCCCTGCCTTCCCCGGGGACGGCGCAGGCAGCAGGGCACGCAGGCATGCCGGCGATGGAAACCGAGCTTCAGCGGAGCGGGGGGAAAAGAGGCAGATCTTCTCTGGAAAATGGAGCGTGGCACATGGCTGGGTGGGTTGCAGGGACATTCAGGCTCAAAGCTGATTTTAATATTTGCCTCGGTCACAGAGTCAGTTATAGCTGGGCTGGGCATGGGCAGAGGGAGATGATGGATGGAGATGTCCCTCAGAGCCCCAGCTGCTTATAAAATCCTTGTGGCTTTCAACCTCCCGGGCTGGCAATTGCCACAGTCAGGTTGGTGCAAAGCAAATGGGAGGGGATGGCGGTGGGGTTGTACATCAATTAATTACACAAACTTAAAATTAATGAAAGATAAGCGAGATGGGGTTTTGAAGAAGAAGGTGACCCAGCTTGGTGGCCAGGCACGGCAAGGGAGCCACTGCAGGAAGAGCCACTGCTGGGGGGCTCTGGGGTTCCCTCCCCACCGAGAAGTGGGGCTGAGCTGGCGCAGAGCAGACCCTGCTGCTGAGCTTGAGTGGAGACAGAGAGCTTATCCAAGTGTTGGCCCGGCTTCAAATCCAGGTTAGCATCCCGTGAAATTTCCATGTAGAGCCGTGATGTGCTGCGACAGAGCAGAAGGAACGGAGCAAACTCAATACTTCAGCTTTTGAGGGCTTTTCTCTCCCCGGTGAGCTCTGCTGTGCCGGGGACGGAGGAGCCTGTTCTCGAGGCTGGAAATGCTTCTGCAGGAGGGGCCTGATGTATCGGCGTTAATTAAATATCTGTCCCTGGCGAGGTGTAGTGTTTCAAGCAGGTTCTCCTCTGCTGAGCAATGTCACCCAGCGTGAGGGAGGACAAAAGAGTGGGGCGATTACAGTGTGAGGCCGTGCCCTGGGACGACACGGGTATGGCAGCGCCCGAATTGCTGGCTGGGTGCTTCCGCGGGCCGGCTTGCATCAGCCATATGGCTTAGTGACTCATAAAAAAAAAAAAAAAAAAGAGCGAGCTGCTCCATTTGCAACTTAATTAGTCCCTTTCTTTTCCCCCAGTCTTGGCTCGCAGCGATCCCGACTGTGGGATCGCCGTGGGCTGAGCGGGGCTGCCGGTGCCGGGCTCATCCTGGATGCCAAGGGATGGGTGATCGTGCCGGGGGGCTGGCGTGGGCATCGGGCAGGGGCCTTTCTGCTGGCCTTATGCCATCCATCACTGCCGTGCCATCTAGCGAGGGGCTGGGGAGGAGGGAGAAGCAAGGGGTCCTGTTTGGGAGGGCAGAGGGGTGTTTTCTGCACCCAAAATACCCGTAGGACGGCCTCGGGGCTCCCTTGTCCTCTCCCCGGGGACACCTGAAGATGTGGGGATGGACGTGTGGGACCTTCCTGGCGGGTTTCACCTCTCTCGTGGTGTGGAAACCCAGGGACTTTCCTCCTCCTGGGCTGTGGTTTGGTGCCACGGGGACAGGGTTGCCAGCAGCCCATGCACTGATCACCTTTACATCTTTTTACCGGCCCCTAATGGCCAGGGGCCTGTCCTGGTAAATAATTCACCGTGTGCCCTCACTGAGAGTTTTACTCGACTAATTTTGTTTCCATAGAAACTTGTGGGATCTCGCTGCTCCGCGGAGCCTCGGGCAAATCAATACGGGTTGTTTTTAATTTATTTTTTTTCCTTTGCACGTTAAGCGATGGCCCTTAAACCCTGATGGCAGGAGAGCCATCACCTGTGTTGTCCCTGCCTGTCCCTGCCAGGATGCCCAGCTTCCTGGGATACCCTGGATCCTGCGGATCCTCACCCCGGGGCTCAGCCCCGTCTAATCCCAGTCCATTCCCAGTATGTTCCTGCTACGCAAAGAGCTGGAGGGGAAGGGGCTGCCTCTGCTCAGGCTCTTTCACTGTTTTTCCCCTCCTGTCCTTTAATTTCTTTGACCCTTGACCTCAAATGGCAAATTAGCATTTGTGAATCAGCCGCGCTAATTAGCTGGGGAGCGGGGATGGCCTTGTCCTCAGCCTGTGTTCACTTTCACCCGCCCTTCGTTAGGTGCTCGCTGACCAAATCTAACTCAAAAATCACCTGGATGTGGCTCCTCCATGTGCCCTGACCAGGACCTGGCCCCGGGGGGATCCGGGCACCTTTGTCTCTGCAGTGATTTTCTTTCTCTCCCCCGCGGTGTCCCGGTGTCTTTGTGCTGAGCCGGGAGCACAAAGGGAGAAGGGATAAGCAGTTAAGGATGGGTTTGTGTGACATATGGCGTCAGGGGTTTGCGTGACGGCTGCGGCCAGCGCCGGGGGGGACACGAGTGGGCACGGGGGGTGCCTGGGCTTCCCTCCTGCCAGGCTCGAGCTGTGGGGTAAACTGAGGCAGGGAGCTTGGTGGTGGGCTCGGGGCTTTCCGGCACCCCGACCTTGCTGCCATCGCGGGTGCCTTCGCTCCGGGCAGCCCTCGCTCCTCGGAGCCCTTTGAAACAAGCTCTAAGCTGATTTTTCAGCTGGGATGTGTGTGTTTTGATGTCGGCGGTGAAAGCCGGAGGAGGAAACGTCGCCGATGTTCAGCCACCTCGAGGAATAATCTTATATCGGCCCTCTGCTTTAGGCAACCTCTTATATTTAATTTATTACACGTTGATACGAGGCAGAGCTGAACAGAGATGCAGTTAAACCACACGAAGGGATGCTGGGTTACTTTAATCACTCACACTTGCTTGACCTATTTCTTTTTTTTTTTTTTTTTTTTTTAATCCCTTCCTGGAAACCTTATTTCATGTTTGAATTCCCTCAACTATTTTAGGAATGTCGTCCTACCAAGATCAAATTACCTTCAATGAAACCAGTGCAAGGCAGGCGACTTTTTGATTAAGATCTAGTGCTACCTCATTAATGGCAGCTTAGTTTGGGGCGGGGGGAGGCTGTAATTCTGGCATGGAAAACGTGTGAAAACCGGGGATTAGCGGCACAATGCCCAGGGGCAGGGGGGTGGCTCTGCCCTGGCTCAGCTGAGAGGGCTGGGGGCATCCTGGTGGTGCCGGGACCCCCTGGGAGTGGGCATCCCTACGGATCCTGCTGCATCCCGGCACCTGCAGGGGGAAGGTGGGTGTTTTGGGGGGGTGTGGGGTCCCCGGCAGAGCTTTGCCCGGCTTCTCTGTGCCAGCTGAGTGCCCCCACAAGGTTTTAGAGGGGTGCTGTTGGTTTATGAGCCGGCTGGGTGCTGTGGAGGGTTGACATCTGGTGGGCTCACAAAGGCACCCCATAAATCTGTCCGGGAGGATGGCACGGCCGACGGGCGAGCAGTGGGTGCCCCGAGGCAGCCACCACTTCTTCACTTCAACGTGGTTATGGTGCGTTGCAGCGTGCAGGTCTGGGCAGGGGCTCCCCAGTAAAACCATCAGGAGAGAGCGTTTGAGCGGTAATGCTGACGGTGCCCGGTGTCAGGACCAGAATGGCCCCAAAGGTCTCCCCGGTCCCCTCCCGGCTGCTCCCGGGGCTGTGGTCGCTCTTCTCGGAGCCCAGAGAGGTACGTGCTGCTCTCCAACAGGGCTCCCTTCTGCTCTCCTCCCTGATTGCTTTTTGCTTTGAGAAGGGCTTAAACCTGGCCATTTTAATACGTGGTAGAACGAGTATTAAAGGGGATCCTCAGGTGCTTATTTGTTTCTGTGAAAAGGGATTTGCTGGCAGGCAGTTTTCCCAGGGGATGGCGGGGAGGGGTGTGTGTGCATCCCCTGAGGCCGACAGAGAGGTGATGGAGGGGGTTTTGGAGAGGCTGCAAAGGCCCCATCCTGCACATCCCCAGGGTGTGCTCTGCCTTTCCGTTGGTTGGTAGACAGCACTGTTGATTTTTCTTCCCAATCATCCCGATTTCAATCCTATTATAGTCACACCATCAGCCACCGAGCAGTCACATTCCTGGACTTCTCACTCCTGTATCAAGCAAATCTGTGTCCTGCTCGGCAAATCTGCTCTGGCCAAAGCTCTTATTTCTAGTTTAACCTCCCCAGTTTTGAGATTTCCTGCGAGAGTCTTCCCTCCAGAAGCCGGGGCGCTGGCAGCCCTTGTCTCCAGATAATCCGGTGCCTGGAAATTCCTTCTGCTCGTCTGCTCTGTGTCCATCATCCCAGACATCACAGGCCTGGGCTCGCAGCCGCCGAGCGATGGGTGCCCTCGGGGAGCCCTGGGCTGGGGGGACAAGCGATCGATGATGGTGTCACCCTCCCCAAAATGAGGGTCGTGGCTCCGGAGTGTTTGTAGGATCTACAAACACAGCGTGGCAATAGCAGGGGGAAAAAGGGCTGGGCTGTTTTCGCGGTGTTTGAGCAATCCCATCTGCTGTCTGAGCTGCAGCAGACACTGGGGAAGGGAACATTCGCGTTTGCTCTCCGTGCCAAGGCTCTTCCCTGAGCTGCGAGGGCTGCGAGCCATCAGTCCCACTGCTTTTACAGCTGTTCAGCTCCTCCGTCGGGGCTGCCTGCTTTCCAGAGCCCAGCAACTGCTGTTTCCAGCATGACGTTACTGGTTCCGCCGACCCCTGGGATTATCCAGCTGCCGTTCCCGGATGGCTGAGGGCTGATGGCAGCCTCCTCCGTGCTTGCTCCCGGCTGGAGCTCACCCGAAGCGCCCGCAGCCTCTCAGGCCGTCCTTCAACATGAAAAATCCTTTTTTTTTGCAAGATATCAAGTGCCCCACGCCCAGGGCTGGGTGAAAACCAGCTTTGCAGAGGCAGGATGCCGGAGGACGTGCTCCCCCGGGCTGTGCTCGCCTTATCTGCCCCCCAATGGGCGTAATTAAGGGTTTCTCCGTGGCTGCTGAGGTTTTGTTCTTGGCTCTGGCTCAGGCGAGAGTGGATGTGAGTTGTGCAAGTGGCTCGGGCAGGAGAAAAAACAGGGAGCACCCATGGGCTCGCCGGGGTGAGCCTCCCCCCTTGTTTAGTCTTATTTTATGGTTTTTAAGTGGTGAGCTACTGGCAGGAGCTGGACCCAAAGGTGTGCCGGTGCCTGAGCGGTGAGAAAGTGGAGGTGGATACCTGTGGGAGAGCATCCTGTGCCATCCTGGCTACGTGGTGTCCCTGAGAGGGCTGTTTGTGGTGGGACCACCCTGTGTCCCACAGGAGCATCCGTTGGAGGGACCTGTGACACTGAGCTCAGCCCAGGGACCACTGCCCTGAGCTGGGGCTGCCATTTGGACTCCCTCACGGGGCTCAGCAGCACGCTCGGTGAAAGGAAACACATCCAGGATTACAAAAAAGCCACGGAGGAAGAGCGGAGCATCGTTCCCCCATCCTCTGGAGGTGTCGGCAGCTCCTCTGGGTGCTGTGGGGCCGGGCTGGCCCTTGGGGATGAGACCAGCATCGCAAAATAAACCTTCTGCCGGAGTCTGTGCCCAATTTCCCAGGTTTATAAGTGCGTTTTGCTCTCGGCAGCCTCTGGAAGCCCCTTGGAGAGGGGGCCGTGGCTGTCACACACGGCCTCGCTGCAGGCAGGGGAGAGCCCAGGTGACCTTCAGAGGTGACTGCTCCGCTTAATGGCTTTGAATCTGATTATACCCCCTTTCGCTAAGAAATGTGCTTGGCGTGTTCTTCTGCATTAAATACCATTTTAGGGACAGTCATCTTGAACCCTCCGCCTGCCGCTTAGGAAAAAGCCTTTGAAAATGATATTATGGATCAAAAGTGTTCCTGGGGTAATTCTGTTTCGACGGCGGAGTTAATCCAGCGCTGAATTTGGCCCTGCATTTCCAAACGAGAAGCAGTAGCTGTATAATCTGTTTATGGTTTTAAAGTGAATGTTAATCTTGGATTTGGTGGCTTTTCCCAAGGGTCGATTTGCTGAGTATTTCAGCCCCCTGCTCTGAAACTCTCCGAGCCCACGGTTTATTTTAAAGAGAGATTTTGCCGTGGTTTATACCTACATGTCAAACCTGGAAGCGTTAAATCTGGGGAGCCCTGGGCAGTGGAAATAATGGTGTTTTTCTTGCTTTGTGTTTTGTTTGTATGGCACCGGGCACGGTGTGTCCGAGCTCGGGGATGTGTCAAACCTGGAAACGTTAAATGTGGGGAGCCCTCTGCAGTGGAAGTAATGGCGTTTTTTCTTGTTTTGTGTTTTGTTTATATGACACCGGGCACGGTGTGTCCGAGCTCGGGGATGGGACAGTCCCGTGGGGACGTGGTCGGATGGGTTGAATTGAATCACAGAATCTTAGTGGTTGGAAGGGACCTCCGAGATCATCGAGTCCAACCACAAATGCAGTGTCCCCCGCTGAGACGGGGATCTAGGGGTACTTCTGCCCTGGAGCTGACATTCTCCCCTCTCTCTCCCCTCCGCAGGTGGGAGGATGCTGCAGCGTGCCGGGGGCTGACCCGCGGTGCCACCCCGGCTGCGGGGAGCGGGACCCCCCGCCGCCCGCCCCATGCTCCCCCACCGGGGCGGTGCCCCATGACCAGCGGCGGCGGGTGCCCGCCGGGACCCCAGCCGCCCTGCCACCCGCCCCGTGCCATCCGCCCCGCCATGACGAGCCTCTTCCGTCGGAGCAGCAGCAATGGCAGCTCACGTGGTGGTGGTGGCTCCTCCGCCCAGGAGCTCAACAACAGCCCCCCCG
>NW_015090764.1:1866418-1892455 GCF_001431845.1 Calidris pugnax
AGGTGCTTATTTGTTTCTGTGAAAAGGATTTGCTGGCAGGCAGTTTTCCCAGGGGATGGCGGGGAGGGGTGTGTGTGCATCCCCTGAGGCCGACAGAGAGGTGATGGAGGGGGTTTTGGAGAGGCTGCAAAGGCCCCATCCTGCACATCCCCAGGGTGTGCTCTGCCTTTCCGTTGGTTGGTAGACAGCACTGTTGATTTTTCTTCCCAATCATCCCGATTTCAATCCTATTATAGTCACACCATCAGCCACCGAGCAGTCACATTCCTGGACTTCTCACTCCTGTATCAAATCTGTGTCCTGCTCGGCAAATCTGCTCTGGCCAAAGCTCTTATTTCTAGTTTAACCTCCCCAGTTTTGAGATTTCCTGCGAGAGTCTTCCCTCCAGAAGCCGGGGCGCTGGCAGCCCTTGTCTCCAGATAATCTGGTGCCTGGAAATTCCTTCTGCTCGTCTGCTCTGTGTCCATCATCCCAGACATCACAGGCCTGGGCTCGCAGCCGCCGAGCGATGGGTGCCCTCGGGGAGCCCTGGGCTGGGGGGACAAGCGATCGATGATGGTGTCACCCTCCCCAAAATGAGGGTCGTGGCTCCGGAGTGTTTGTAGGATCTACAAACACAGCGTGGCAATAGCAGGGGGAAAAAGGGCTGGGCTGTTTTCGCGGTGTTTGAGCAATCCCATCTGCTGTCTGAGCTGCAGCAGACACTGGGGAAGGGAACATTCGCGTTTGCTCTCCGTGCCAAGGCTCTTCCCTGAGCTGCGAGGGCTGCGAGCCATCAGTCCCACTGCTTTTACAGCTGTTCAGCTCCTCCGTCGGGGCTGCCTGCTTTCCAGAGCCCAGCAACTGCTGTTTCCAGCATGACGTTACTGGTTCCGCCGACCCCTGGGATTATCCAGCTGCCGTTCCCGGATGGCTGAGGGCTGATGGCAGCCTCCTCCGTGCTTGCTCCCGGCTGGAGCTCACCCGAAGCGCCCGCAGCCTCTCAGGCCGTCCTTCAACATGAAAAATCCTTTTTTTTTGCAAGATATCAAGTGCCCCACGCCCAGGGCTGGGTGAAAACCAGCTTTGCAGAGGCAGGATGCCGGAGGACGTGCTCCCCCGGGCTGTGCTCGCCTTATCTGCCCCCCAATGGGCGTAATTAAGGGTTTCTCCGTGGCTGCTGAGGTTTTGTTCTTGGCTCTGGCTCAGGCGAGAGTGGATGTGAGTTGTGCAAGTGGCTCGGGCAGGAGAAAAAACAGGGAGCACCCATGGGCTCGCCGGGGTGAGCCTCCCCCCTTGTTTAGTCTTATTTTATGGTTTTTAAGTGGTGAGCTACTGGCAGGAGCCGGTGCCTGAGCGGTGAGAAAGTGGAGGTGGATACCTGTGGGAGAGCATCCTGTGCCATCCTGGCTACGTGGTGTCCCTGAGAGGGCTGTTTGTGGTGGGACCACCCTGTGTCCCACAGGAGCATCCGTTGGAGGGACCTGTGACACTGAGCTCAGCCCAGGGACCACTGCCCTGAGCTGGGGCTGCCATTTGGACTCCCTCACGGGGCTCAGCAGCACGCTCGGTGAAAGGAAACACATCCAGGATTACAAAAAAGCCACGGAGGAAGAGCGGAGCATCGTTCCCCCATCCTCTGGAGGTGTCGGCAGCTCCTCTGGGTGCTGTGGGGCCGGGCTGGCCCTTGGGGATGAGACCAGCATCGCAAAATAAACCTTCTGCCGGAGTCTGTGCCCAATTTCCCAGGTTTATAAGTGCGTTTTGCTCTCGGCAGCCTCTGGAAGCCCCTTGGAGAGGGGGCCGTGGCTGTCACACATGGCCTCGCTGCAGGCAGGGGAGAGCCCGGGTCACCTTCAGAGGTGACTGCTCCGCTTAATGGCTTTGAATCTGATTATACCCCCTTTCGCTAAGAAATGTGCTTGGCGTGTTCTTCTGCATTAAATACCATTTTAGGGACAGTCATCTTGAACCCTCCGCCTGCCGCTTAAGGAAAAAGCCTTTGAAAATGATATTATGGATCAAAAGTGTTCCTGGGGTAATTCTGTTTCGACGGCGGAGTTAATCCAGCGCTGAATTTGGCCCTGCATTTCCAAATGAGAAGCAGTAGCTGTATAATCTGTTTATGGTTTTAAAGTGAATGTTAATCTTGGATTTGGTGGCTTTTCCCAAGGGTCGATTTGCTGAGTGTTTCAGCCCCCTGCTCTGAAACTCTCCGAGCCCACGGTTTATTTTAAAGAGAGATTTTGCCGTGGTTTATACCTACATGTCAAACCTGGAAGCGTTAAATCTGGGGAGCCCTGGGCAGTGGAAATAATGGTGTTTTTCTTGCTTTGTGTTTTGTTTGTATGGCACCGGGCACGGTGTGTCCGAGCTCGGGGATGGGACAGTCCCGTGGGGACGTGGTCGGATGGGTTGAATTGAATCACAGAATCTTAGTGGTTGGAAGGGACCTCCGAGATCATCGAGTCCAACCACAAATGCAGTGTCCCCCGCTGAGACGGGGATCTAGGGGTACTTCTGCCCTGTAGCTGACATTCTCCCCTCTCTCTCCCCTCCGCAGGTGGGAGGATGCTGCAGCGTGCCGGGGGCTGACCCGCGGTGCCACCCCGGCTGCGGGGAGCGGGACCCCCCGCCGCCCGCCCCATGCTCCCCCACCGGGGCGGTGCCCCATGACCAGCGGCGGCGGGTGCCCGCCGGGACCCCAGCCGCCCTGCCACCCGCCCCGTGCCATCCGCCCCGCCATGACGAGCCTCTTCCGTCGGAGCAGCAGCAATGGCAGCTCACGTGGTGGTGGTGGCTCCTCCGCCCAGGAGCTCAACAACAGCCGCCCCGCCAGGCAGGTCCGCCGGCTGGAGTTCAACCAGGCCATGGAGGACTTCAAGACCATGTTCCCCAACATGGACTACGACATCATCGAGTGCGTCTTGAGGGCCAACAACGGGGCTGTGGATGCCACCATCGACCAGCTCCTGCAGATGAACCTGGATGGCAGCGGCTGCGATGACAGCTCGGACTCAGAGGACAGCATCCCCCCCGAGGTAGCCCCCAACGATGGTCCCCGGCACGTGGCTGTGGGTGGCGGGTCCCCTGCCTGGGCTCCTGGCCACCATGGTGAGCAGGGAGCTCAGTCTCATCCTGCTTCATATCTGCTTGGGCATGGTGCTACTGCAGGTGGGCAGAGATTTGAGTGCCCGATTCGGCCCACCTGGAGTGTGCATCCTGGATGGTTTGTCTTGGACAGTGCTTGAGGCTCAAGCCAAAGTGCTCCCATCCCTCCCTCCCACCCCAAACCCACTGGAGACCCTTCTGCTGCTGTCAGAGGGCCCCCCAGGGCTGTGTGCACCCAGGGACAGGCTCACCCACCCACCCAAAATGCTGTGTCTCATCCCTTGAGAGCAGCACCTCCCAACCCCGTGGGGGACCGGTGCTGGGAGGTTGTCCCCGTCGTCTCCACAGCAGCATCCAACCAGTCCCATCCCCACTTTGCTGCCAGGTGTGGGGGCCTGGCCTGGTGGGGAGTGTTTCCCCAGCTCACCCTCACCCCGTCCTCTCGCTCCGCAGATCTTGGAGCGGACCCTGGAGCCGGACAGCTCGGACGAGGAGCCCCCTCCTGTCTACTCCCCTCCTGCCTACGAGAGCCAGGCGTTCGGCAGCCGCTACCCCCGCGCACCACCCACCCCACCACCCAGGTGAGCCCCCAGCCCCACGGCTGAGCCCCCAGCCCCACGGCTGCCCCCCACCTCCTGCTCCTGGCAGCCAGAAAAAAGGACATAACTGTTCTTCCATGAGACCCCCACCCTCTGCTGCCTCCAGCTCTAGAGCCTCCAACAGCAGAAGGACACCAGTTGGAGCAGGACCAGAGGAGGCCACAGAGATGCTGGGAGGGCTGGAGCCCCTCTGCTGGGAGGGGGGGCTGAGAGAGTTGGGGGGGGTTCAGCCTGGAGAAGAGAAGGCTCCAGGGAGACCTTAGAGCAGCCTTTTAGTACTTCAAGGGGCTACAGGAAAGATGGGGACAAGCTTTTTAGCAGCCTTTCAGTACTTCAAGGGGCTACGGGAAAGATGGGGACAAACTTTTTAGCAGGGCTTGTTGTGATAGGACAAGGGGGGATGGCTTCAAACTAAAAGAGGGAAGATTTAGACTAGATATAAGGAAGAAATATTTTATGCTGAGGGTGGTGAGACACTTATGGTTCCCTATAGAAGTGGGAGATGCCCCATCCCTGGAAACATTCCAGGTTGGGTTGGACAGGGCTCTGAGCAACCTGACTGAGTTGAAGATGTCCCTGCTTATGGCAGGGGGTTGGACTACACGGGCTCTAACGGTCCCTTCCAACTCAAACCATTCCATAATTCTATGAAATCACCCTGTGCCAGTGCCCGGGGGTCTCGCTGTGCATTAGCTGGCCCTGGCAAGGGGCATCTGGCATCAGTTCGTTAGGGCTGGGTGCGAGGAAGCCGAGGGCGATGAGTGAAGCTCGCAGCTGGCTGAGAATTCCCTGCGAGGCCCTAAAAACCCAACAGCTGAAGGGCCTGCAGAGCTGTTCCAGCAGCGCTTGGAATGGCAAAAATCAGCTACTGGGGGCGGGGAGCGCTCGCCCCCGCTCAAAAACACCAGGTGCTGGGCAGCCGGGGCCCCGACCTGGGGTTGGTTTGGCTTCTAGCCACCGGCTTGCTGAGGCTGGGGGGTCTGTGGCCCCGCGGGGTGCAGGCTGTCCCCCAGCAGCACCCCTTCAGCTGTGGGCTCGGGGCTGGCGGGGAGGCAGGGGCCAGTGCCCTGGCCATCTCTGTGCCACCCCACCTTGGCCGAAGGCGCTGCCGGGTGTTCAGGCTGGTGTGACATCTGGGGAGAGATGTCCATCAGCTCTGTAACCACCATCCAGCCCTGCCAGGGTTCCCACAGGGCTGTTTGCTGGGAATCTGAGCAAAATGGGGTGGAGGAGGGAAGTCCAGCAGCTCCCAGAGATTTCAAACTGGCGTGGAAAGCCTTCTGCTCCCCAGAGCCAACGCTAACGCTGTGGGTCTGGAAGGTGTGCCGTGGTTCCTTGGTTCCCATCACCACTGGTGGAGCTGGGCACGGGGGCTGCCGTGCCGTGGCACACGTTGGTGGGTTTCTCCCTCCCCAAGAACACTGTCTGTGCTTGTCCTGCAGGACGGATGTGACGGGACCCGGCAGCACCCCGGCACCCGGGCGTTACAGGAACTGGAACCCGCCGCTCCTGGGCAACCTCCCCGAGGATTTCCTGCGCATCCTGCCCCAGCAGACAGCCAGCACACAGGTGAGGCTCATCACCCCTTCCAGCCCACATCCCAGCTCCACAGTGCACCATGGAGCACCAAACCCCATCCTCGACCACCCTCAGCTTGCAGCATCAGCTCTCTGAAAGCGCCTGGGTACCGGGCATGGACTAAACCGAGCATCTTGGAGCACTTCTTGTTGTTCAAGGCGAGACTGGAGTGAGGAAGGTGTGAAAGGGGAATCTTCCAGCCAGGCTTTGATGGTTTTCCTGCCCTTAGCCCAGCAGTTAGTGTCAGAAACGCCACTTGCAATAAGCACCTAATATTTTAAATTATTTGAAAATCTTATCTGCTGCCCTGCTGAGGAGCAGCGGGACCAGCACACGCTCCTGGGGAGAGCGGCTCTGCCAGGGCGCTCGGGGGCTGGTGAGGTGGAACTTGGGTGGAAAATCTAGAGCAAACCAGAGAATTTCCCCCTGGGAAATCAGAATCCTCGTGTGCTTTGTGGTGGTTTTGGAGGTGCTGGGGGTGCAGCAGCATAATAGAGGAGCAAAAGGCCAAGCTCAGGCTGAGGGGTGTGTGCTCCTCACCCGTGGGCCCTGAGACCCCTGACAAGCTCTGCCCGTGTTCTCTCCCCCCAGGGCTCCCCCAGGAGCCGGCAGCCCGTGCCGCGGGGGCTGGTCCCGCGGGGCCAGGGCTCCCTGGAGCAGGAGCGGCGGTGGAAGCAGTACCTGGAGGACGAGCGGATCGCGCTCTTCCTGCAGAACGAAGAGTTCATGAAGGAGCTCCAGCGGAACCGGGATTTCCTCCTGGCCCTGGAGAGAGGTGAGAAGCGCCTTCAGAAACATCTCCCTCCGATTTTTGGGTTCGTGCTTCCCTTTGTGACGCTGGCCCACCCGCCCGCCTTGCCTTGCTTGTGGCATCGTGGCTTGTGGCAAAGCAGAGCCAGTGCAGGATGGAGCTAGGCTGGTGGCCCATCTGGGCACTGGGCTGCTCCTCTGGTGCCACGAGGCTCTCCTTCCCCTGCCCACCTCTCTGTGGTGGCTCTGGCAAAGCCCAGCAGAATCTGTGATTGCTCCTTCCAGGTGAGCCAACAGCCCTGGGGAGGAGGGCTGGAGGGTGTCGATGGTTTTGCTGAGCAAAGAGTCCCCCTTCCCCTCCCTGGCCGAGACCCTCAGAGGTCTCACTGGAGGTTTTTGGGGTCCTGGCAGCACCCTCACCGCAGGGCTTGTCCCCGGCTGCCGCAGCTGTAAAACCACAAGTGTGCTTGTGGTGTTCTCATAGTTCCTCTGTGGCGGCGAGAGGAGCGGTCCTGCTGCTGCTGCGGGCTCCCACCAGAGTGCTTGTGGTTGCCCTGCTGAGGCAAAGGGCTTCCAGCGCCGAGCAAGAGGCTGCCTTCCTCCTCTGCTCATCTCTGGCCCTGCTGCTGCCCTGCCGAGCCCACCCGGGCGCAGAGGACACTGTCCTCCATCCCCAGATGTGGCAGGGGAGATGGTTTTTGTCCCTGGAGCACAGCAGAGGCCAGAAGTGCATCCTCAGGAAGGAGCACACCTTTGGAGAGCTTTTATAGCTTTTTGATAGATCATTTCCACCTCATTTCTACTCCTTGTGCTGCTGCAGGGTGGACCTGGGCTGGAGGTGCTTCCATGTTACCTTGGTGGGCTGGGTCAGGCTGTTCCTGTGGTGGCCGAGCTGCTGTGGGTCACTCTTGTCCCCCACCATCAGCTGTCCCCCCGCAGCCGTGGGGCCGGGAGAGGAGGGGGGAGCGGAGCCGCCTGCGCTGCCTGGGGGGCCTGATCGAGCAGGGCACCGGGCTTTTTGTTTTTCAGATCGATTGAAATATGAGTCGAAAAAATCCAAGTCGAGCAGCGTTGCCGTCAGCAACGACTTTGGTTTCTCCTCCGTAATATCAGGTAACTCTTGAGATGTGTGTGAGCGTCACCTCTCAGCAGCTCCTCTGTTCCCAGCCCTCTCCCACCACCTCTGGCTGGGGGGAAACCGGCTGATCCCTCCCCGCTGCCCCCCCAGAATGGGAGAGGAGCTGGTGGGTGATGGGGCTGGGTGCTGCTGCCCTCCCTGCCCTCCCCACGTGGATGGTGTCTCCATCCATCCCTGCGGGTGGGAGCCGGGATCCAGTTCCCAGAGGAGACAAAGCCCTGCCTTGTCTTGGCCACGGGATTGTGCCCGGGAGACATAAGGACTGTTCCTGGGTAATCCTGATTAACCTCGGGGAGCGGAGCAGCTGCCCGGGTGCGGAATTAGAGCTGGTGTCTGTGGATGTCCCCGTGCGGGAGCAGCCGAGGTGCAGTGGCCAAGCCTCAGCTGGTGCTTCCAGGGCACCCAGACCTGGGGAGGGGGCACAAGGACGTGGCTGTGGGGGTCTCTGGTCCACCTGACCGAGTCACTGATGATGCCTGAGCTTCTGCTCCTGATCCGGTGGTCCTGCCATGCTGGGAACTGAGCGTGGGCACAATCTAATACCCAGAGCCCTCTCTCCAACTCCCTGAAAGGAGGGTGTAGCCAGGGGGGGTTGGACTCTTCTCCCAAGGAACAGGTGATGGGACAAGAGGAAATGGCCTCAAGAGGCTCCAGGGGAGGTTTAAGATAGATATTGGGGACAATTTTTACACTGAAAGGGTTATTAAGCCTTGGCAGAGGCTGCCCAGGGCAGTGGTGGAGTCTCCATCCCTGGAGGGATTTAAAAGCCGGGCAGACGTGGTGCTGAGGGACACGGGTCAGGGGTGGGTTTGTCAGTGTTGGGTCAATGGTTGGGCTCGATGATCTGAAAGGTCCCTTCCCACCCAGACACTTCTATGATTCTATGCAATCAGTGCCCATGGTAATTTGGGGCCTCCTGCTCTGCTGGTGGTGGGACTGGTTGCCCCACATACACTCGAGGTGAGCCCTGCCATGGGGCTGGGGGTGAGCTGCAAGCCCAGGTCTCTGCCCCCACCATCTCAGGGGTTATATCTGCAGGGTGTCCTCATCCAGAGCCAGCCCCTCCGTGCCCTTGTCCCTCATGGTCTCACTCAGCCCCACTCCTGGCAGGGCTGGAATTGGGTCATGGAAGTGATTTGTCCAGAGCCTCACCACGCACGCCCTCCTGGTGACCAGATGTTTGCCTTCCAGGTGACGTAGCCCCCTCTGGAACCAGCGAGGCCGGCGGTGCCGTGTCTGACGATGCCTTATTCAGAGACAAATTGAAACACATGGGAAAATGTGAGTGCCCCATGATGCTCTCCTGGCCCTCAGTGCTCCATCCTGGCCCTCAGTGCTCTCCTTCTGGCCCTTGGTGCTCTCCTCCTGGCCCTTGCCAGTGGGAGGGGGCTCCCGTGCCACACGCCGGGGCTGGGTGCCAGCCAGGAGACGGAGACCTGAGTCTTGATGCCCCAGCTCCATGCTGTCCGTCTGTCCCTGGTGCACCTCTGGGTTGTGGCACGAGTCGAGGATGCTGGTGGCGTCAAGGAACAGAGGAATTTCTGAGCAGGGTTTGTGTGAATCCCAGAAAAGCAAGCAGAGGGTTTGCTCTAACTCTGCCTTTTCCCATCTTTTCCTCTGAGCAAGTCACAGTTCACTTCTCCCGTCACAAAACAAGGTCTTTGGGCAGCTTTGAGCCAGCTGAGACGCTGGGGAGATGTGGGTCAGTCGTGGGTGGGGAAGGTCACGAAAATCCCAGGGAAAAGGTAAAAATGTCAGCGCCCCCCACCAGGGACCACCCTGTCCCTGTTGTCACAGGACCCATCTCTCCGAGCCTGGCAGCTCTGCATGGCCCCAGTGTTTCCAGGCAAACCTGGGGCATTGCTGTGGGGTGTTGGGGCAGGGATGGCTCTCACACCACTGGCCATCTCCCCCCATCGCCCACGGCAGCTTTGGGAAGGGTTTTGTTTGGGGCGAGACCCTCACTCGGCTGCTTCCCTCCAGCCACGCGCAAAAAGCTGTTTGAACTCGCCAGAGCCTTCTCCGAGAAGACGAAGATGAGGAAATCAAAAAGAAAACACTTGTTGAAGCACCAAGTGTATCCTAAAAGGGGCTGGGGAGCTGTGGGGGGGGTGTGGGGCCACCAAAGCAGCTTTGCTTGGGTGTTCCTGGGGTCTCCCCGAGGCCACGGTCTGTCTGGAACCTCCAGACTGCTTCTCAGGGCCGTGCCGTGGGCTGGGAAGGGTGATGGTGGTACCACAGCCGTGTCCCGGCCCCACAACTGGTTTTCCTTAGCGGAGGGCACAGGATGGGGACGGCGGCTTCCACGGCAAACCTTCTCGACGATGTTGAAGGACATTCGTGTGGTAAGAAATGGGATGCTCTGCCCAGCACGGCTACCTGGGGGCCCACGGTGCCCGGCCCTGTCCTGCCCCACGCCGTCCTCCTGCTGGAGTGGGCTTCCAGTGGGACCACCCTGGGGCATGGCCACCCATGCAACGGGCTCCCCCCTGGTCCCACCTGTCTCTCCTGCGCTTTGCCGGGGTGACTGGAGATGGGGATCTCTTCTGGGGAGTCTCGGGGGGGCTGGCAGCTGGTCTCTGCAGCACCGTGGGACGTGTAGTTCAGGGCACAGTCCTGGCAAAGCCGTCACCAGCCAGGTTTGCACAGAGCTGGATCTTGGCAGTGGGTTTTGGGCCAACCCCGGGGGCTGGCTCCGGTGTGACCATGTGGCAGAAATGGGCCAAAACCACCTTCCAGTGTTCTCAGAGTCCCCGTGTCCCAGTCTGGGGGGATTGTCCGGGCAAGGAAATACCTGTCCTGGGGCAAGGGGTGGGCATCTTTCCCACTGGGGCTGGCACTGGTGGCCGGTGTCCTGGTGTGGAAGGTGCTGCAGCCCCTGCAACCCCCTCCCCACCTCTGCCTTTTAGATGAAGACTTCCAAGCGCGGAGGCAGCAGCTCCGGGAGGAAGAGGAGACGCCGAAGGAAGGGCAGTAAACGGTGAGAGGCACTTGGGGTGAGCATCTGTCCTGGGGGCTCTGGGTCAGGTCCAGAGTGTGTCCAGGTGAGGACAAGCCCCGTCAGCAGGTGCTGTGGCTGGTGACAGCTCTGGGTGCCACAACGGGCAAGTGCTGGCCATGGTGTGGCTGAGGCTGAGCGTGTGTTGTTCTCCTTCCCTCCCCTTCTCCTCCCCTCCAGGTCCCAGCGCTGGGGTTTGTTGCTGGCACAGAACGTGCCCGAGGCTTCCCAAGGAGATGGCTGAAAAAGGATAAAAAAAAAACCACCAACCAAACCACCACCCGACAAATAACCCGTTCTTTTGGCTGTTCCCCCTCTGCTGCTGTACTCCTCTGAAGTACAAGTATCGACGTGAGGCACAATGTTTTCTTACCAGCGGTTTGAAAACAACTTCTCCTATCTAGCAAATCAGCCAAAAGGGGAAAAAAAAAAGGAGAAAAGAAAAAAAAAAAGAAGTGGGCAGCTGCTGTGAGCTGCTGAGGAGGAGCCGGTGGAGCTCAGACTGGGGAGGAGCAGCAGCCCCCCTGCTCGCTGGGTCCGAGCGGCGTCGCAGGAGGAATGAAAATCAGTTGTACTAACGAGGACGCATTCACACGTGGGATCTGCTCGGCTGGAGCACTCCTGAACATATCTCTGTAGCGATCTGAGGTAACTTTACTCTGCACACACAGGAAAAAAAAAAACCCAACGAACCACGTGAGAGAGAGAGAGAACCTAACAGCTGTTGTCTACTATTGCTAGGAGTAACGAGCGGAGATTCAGATCAGGTAATAGTCAAATAATATAAATTGTTTATAAAAGGAAAGGCCTTCTTTTCCTAGGCGTTTCACTTTGAATTAAACCTTTGCCTTCGGCATTGCTAAAACTGCCTTGAAGTCCGGACGCTCTGTGGGCCGTGGCGTGGCTCCCTCCCGCCCCGGTGCCGCCGTGGGGCAGGACGCCCGTGGGGCAGGACACCGGGCAGCACCAAGGGCTGCATTTCCCCTCGGTTTAACCCCCTGTGCCGAAACGGGATGCTCCACGTCCCTCCGACGGGGTCCCGGCTGCCGGGCAAGGGCGCTCGGTGGCTCCCGGGATGTCCCCCCGCCGTAGGTAAGATGAGAATTTGGAGCTGGGGGGTTCACAGCCGAGGCTGGTGGAGGCGTTTTTGGGCACTGTAGAGTTGGCACAAGGGCTTGCGGGTTCTGCCGGGTTTGGTGTGGGGCTGGGGGCTGGTCCCGAGCTCTCCCAAGGGATTGGGGGGCCGGGTGGCAGCGCTTGAATCAGCTTTCGGAGATGCTGTCAGGCTAAAAATAATTACGTAAACAAATTCCTTCCCTGTGTAAGTAATGAGTGACGAGCGTAAAGTCAGAATTCGCTCCCGCCAGCACATTTTCTTCTCCTTTATCGGTGTAATCTGTTTACTGCTGAAGGCGGGAGGTGCCTAGAGACGTGCCTGCTTCTCTTTCTGGCTCCCGCCAACCAGCCCAAATGTTGCAAGATGGGAGCTGCGAAGGCGGCAGACGCAGGAGCCCCAGCCGTCAAACACACACGCAAACTGTTTTCCCTGCCTCTCCGCGGGGTTTTGGTAACAAAAGCCCACGTTGCAGGCGCTTGGCTCCCGACGGGCTCCTTTTTCACTCCCCCCCCGGAGCCCCGCGTGCCTTTGAAGCGGGCGCCAGGATTTCTCTCCGCACCTGCTGAGCGTCGCTGCCGTCGCGGGGATCGGTGGGGACCCCGCTGCTTTCCCCCCCTCCCCGCTCCCTGCCTGGCACCGGGGCTGCTCTGAGAGCTCTGGGGCTGCGGGGTCTGGGTCGTGTCCCCCTTAGAGCCTGGGGTGCACCCCAGGACCCCAGTGAGCTCTGCATTCCTAAAATCAAAGGAGCAGAAGAGCCACCGAGCTGAGCCCAGCTTTGGTGTCTGCTCCTTTTCTATGGAAGGGAGGAGAGAGGAGCATCCCTTGAGTCGTGGCAGCTCGGCCGATGGGTCAGAGGTTGTCCCAAGCCACGATGGCCTTGTCCTGCCCTGCGTGCCGGGCTGTTGGGTGGAAGGAGGTGCTGGAGAGGCATGGTGGAGCTTTACACCGGGCTGCTCTGCTCCCTGCGGGGTAAAACGGGCACCTGGAGAGGTGTGTCCCCACCTGGCTGGGGGTGCAAGCGTGGCTGCAGGTGCACGGGGCTAAGTGTGAAGCTGGGGCTGGGAACAGAAGGTCCTTCTGTCCCTGGGTGGGAATTTTATCCCCAGACGGGTGAGGAGAGAGAAGGGGCTCCTTTCCTACCCTCCCCTGGCTCCGGGGTCCTCCTCGGCTGCCGTTACTCCCTCCCAGTCCGAAGCCTCTCTCTGCACATTTGGAAGAAGACCAAACTTGGAACCGGATCGGCTCGTCAACGTTCCAGCACCTCGTAGCTACCAAGGGCTTAACTTTCAGGGAAGTTTCCATGAGGGCAGGAAGCACCATCGGGTGGTCGGGCAGGAGCTCAGGCTCTGGCCGGAGGGAGATTCTCCTTCTCCCCAGCCCTCGGGAGGTTGTTACCGGAGGGTTGGTCTGGAGAGTGGGGAGGAGAGGGCAGTGAAGTGCTTGTGCTGGGTGGTGGGGGCATGTCCACCCGCTGCCCAGCCCTGGGAGGGTTTGCTGTGCTCCTCATCCTCACCAGAGGACAGGTCACGTCGTGCCGTGGCTGTGGAGGCCAGCGTGGAGCTCTCTTTGCCAGCCCCTGGCCCTGGGCGAGCCACGTTTGGCATCACGTCCCAGGTCTGTCCCTCTGAACGGTGTCTCTCTGGAGCCACCACAGAACATCTCGGAGCCACAAAGCATCATTTTAATGGGGGATGAAGAGTGATTATTTTTATGTCCTTTAAAAAAAAAAAAACAAACATAAAAAAATAAAAAATCAGGTCTAACGAGTAGAAAAGGCCACTAAAACCGGCTGGGAAGCCAAAATGCGTTTCTTACGTAAAACTGTACAATTCTCAGTGACGTTTGTATCACTTCTATACAAAAGGGTTTAAAAAGAACAAAACAGAACAATCTGTGACATTTGTGAGTGTTGCTATTTTAGAATTTATTTCCATAAGTGATTTTTTTCTTAAAGATGTTTAATAGTAATTCATATAATAAAGTCCTGTTGTACTCTTAATGCTCAGCTGTATTTTCTTTTTTTTTTTTTTTTTTGCTTCACAGGGGGGAAAAGAAAGAAATGGGGGTGGGGAGGGAAAGGTGAGCTCTAGTTTTTCTCCCCCCCCCCCATGGCTGCAGATGCCCCAAAGCCGCCCTGGCTCCTGGCCGTGCGGGAGCAGCCTTGGGCTGCCGGCCGGGATTCGAGCTCCCCGGCCTCACGTGCGGCTTGGAAACCTTCCCTGTGAAAAGACCGCCCTGGCTCCTGGCCGTGCGGGAGCAGCCTTGGGCTGCCGGCCGGGATTCGAGCTCCCCGGCCTCACGTGCGGCTTGGAAACCTTCCCTGTGAAAAGAAGATGCTGGAAAAAGTCAAGGCGTTCTTGCCTTAAATGTCAAAAGCATGGAAATGCCGGAGAAACCCTGGCTGTTGCCTTCCCGCGGCGGCCAAGCGAGCTGCCGGGAGCCATGGGGGGAGCCAGGGATTTCTCAAAGAGCTGAAAAGCCCAGGGCCTGCCCCGTCCTTTGAGCAGCTCAGATGGAGCCCTGGAGCGGTCCCGGCATCTCCCTTTGGAATTCTTTTGCTCTACGGGGGCAAGGGTTTGGGGGTTTTTTTGTTTGTTTTGGGTTTGTTGTTTTTTTTTTTTTTTCTCTAAAATGCGTGTTAAGAAAACCAACAGCTGAGAAAAGCCCAGGGCTGGAAACTGTGGGCAGACGAGGGGGTGATGCTGGAGGTGGTTTCTCCTGGCATGGAGTCCCCGCTGGCTGTCGGTCTGCGGTGGAAATTTACTGCCCCCTTCCTTCCCAAGGCTGGAAGGTGGATGGAGGGATGCGTTTCCCTTCCCACCAGCTCATTCCCAGGCGAAGGGCTGCACCTAGTGACCAGGCATCGCCGGGTCTCCCAGGTGGGGCTGGTGGAAACCTTGGATGGGGGGAAACCTGCTCCTCCAGGGCACAGAGTTTGGGAGAAGCGGCTGGGTTTGATAAATGGAGGTGGAAAGCGCAGTCTGGGCAGCCGGGCACCGTCTGCTGCCATCTCCTGGGCCCAGCCAGCAGTGCCGGGGGTGCCCAGGCCAGCATTAGGCCATGGTGGGACCCCAGGACAAGGGCTGGTGCCAACCGTGGTGGCAAATCCCACCCTTCGCTCTCCCTCTGAGACCCAACCCCGAAAGGCGACCGGGGCGAGACCGATCCCCCCCACATCAGTTTGCAGCCCAACATCACCACCAGTCCACAGAATCACACAGGGTTGGAAGGGACCTCTGGAGATCATCTAGTCCAACCCCCTGCCAGAGCAGGGCCACCCAGAGCAGGTCCCACAGGAACATGTCCAGGCAGGTTTGGAATGTCTCCAGAGAAGGAGACTCCACCACCTCCCTGGGCAGCCTCTGCCAGGGCTCTGCCACCCTCACAGGAAAGAAGTTCCTTCTCATGTTTAGGTGGAACTTCTTCTGTTCAAGTTTGTGCCCATTTCCTCTTGTCCTGTCCCTGGGCACCACTGAAAAAAGACTGGTCCCATCCTCCTGACACCCACCCTTTAAGTATTTATAGGTGTTGATCAGATCCCCCCTCGGTCTTCTCTTCTCCAGACTAAAAAGACCCAAGTCCCTCAGCCTTTCCCCGTAAGAGAGATGCTCCAGGCCCATCATCATCTTCATAGCCCCCTGCTGTACCCTCTCCAGCAGTTCCCTGTCCTTCTGGAACTGGCTGGAATTTGGTCCCAGAAGTTATGTTTTTGCTATATCTTATGTCTAAATGAGCTGCTGCAAAAGAGCACATAGGACATATCATTCGGTTTCACACCCTGTTGAAGGTGAGGCACCTTCCATGGTGTCTCAGCCACGTCCCAACCACAACTTGGGATCACAGAACGGTTTGGGGTGGAAGGAACCTCGATGATCATCCAGTTTCCCACCCCTGCCCTGGGCAGGGACACCTCCCACCAGCCCAGGTTGCTCCAAGCCCCCTCCAACCTGGCCTTGAACCCCTCCAGGGATGGGGCAGCCACAGCTTCTCTGGGCAGCCTGGGAGGGGGCGGCAGCGCTGGCCCTTTAAATCGGGGAGGGGGAAACAATCCGGCTGAGTCGCCGCTCGGCCATCGACCGGCGCTGCCTGGGCGCCACCTCCCCTCGGCCGTTGGCTGCGCGCCCTGGCGGCCCCAGTATTTCCGCTTCCGGGTGGGAGGGCAGGCGGTTGCTAGGGGAGGCGGCGTTGCTAGGGGAGGCCCGGCCGCCGCCATGGCGGGGAACCGCATGCAGAAGATCGGGAGCGTGTTCAGCCGGTGCGGGGGGCGGTCGGGCGGGCGTGGGGTGTCGTGCGGGCGGGGGGCGAGGGGAGAGTGAGGCCGGGCCGCCCCGGGAGGGAGGCGCAAGGCCGGGCCGTCCCCCGAGCACCCCCCGCCGCTCCTCTCCCCCGGCAGGACCCGCAACCTGCTCCGCATCGGGGTGATCGAGAAGCCGCTGTGGTTCGACGTCTACGCTGCCTTCCCCCCGCTGAGGGAGCCCGTCTACCGGGTGCCGCGGCCGCGCTACGGCAAGGTGAAGGACGTCGTCCCCCCCATCTTCTACCGGGAGGACGAAGTGCGAGCGTGAGTTGTTGGTTTCTCTCCCCGGGCGGCCGCTGAGGGGTGCCTGAGCCCCGCCATCCGACGGGGACCAGCCCCTGACCCCGGCGAGGCAGCACCGCCGTCACCTCCCCTCTTCCATTTCTTAAAATAGGAGATTTTACAAAATTTACGGCAGTGGTCCCAGACCTTTCGACCTGTCGCAGCCAAACCACAAATCGACTTGTCAGAGGTAAGATTTATTTATAGCTACACGGAAAGTACTTCTGAAACTTGTCTTTTTCTTCTCTTCGGTCAGTAGTGAACTAAAATGTTACGTGTGAGAGTAAAAATGCGATCTTGGCCTCTAGGTTTGTCGAGAAATACAACGAACTGAAAGAAGGAGGAAAAATCGAGGAGGAAAAACTGTTTGAAGAAACGGGAAAAGCCCTTTTAGCCAGTGGGATAATTTTACAGAGAAAAGGAACAGATAAAGTAAGTATTAAATATTTAAAGTTTCTTTGCCAGTGGATTTAGAAATTAAATTCTCAGCAAGACAGTCATGAGCCTGATGGTTGTAATAAAATGTCTTTAGTGTGCAGAGTAAACTGTCCTCTTAGTCGTGAACGTGCCAAGGTTAAGGTGCTGCTGGTGGGACAGAAAAGAGAAGTGTTTGTTCTGGTGATGAAAGAACTATTGGTGGGTCTGAATAAGTCATTTGGAAATATGTGTGTATGTGCTACCATATACATGTTATTTCTAGGGGGGTAAATCAGAATCCCTTGTGGTTCAAAGGTGATTAACACACTTTTCCATCCCTTTTTAACAGTTGCCTTAATGCACTCTCAATCCTGTTCTTTAACCTTCATCCTGAGCTGGAAATTTTTGCATAACTCTTGCAGTTTGGGGTTTGGTGGGTTTTTTTAACTTTGTATTTTTAAGGTGTTGAAACAGGGGGTTGTAGTCTGGGGGTTGTTTACTTATATTTTTAGCAAGAAAGTAGATGTCCAAAGTTTCCTGCCACTGCTTTTTTTGTTTTCCCTGATGTACAAGAGGGGAAATAGCTCCTGGCACGTGGAGTCTAGTTACTTCAGGCAATTGTTGTGTGATTCTTAACATAAAATGGGGTAATAAACCAAACTGAAGGTGCTTCTAGAACACCACATCTGGTAGAGTAGGAATATTTTATCTTGTTCCTGACTAACTGATCACTGTTTCTTCTGAGACTGCTGCCTTGTGATTGAACACCCTCAAAAAGAAGGGAGAAGTATTGCAGTTTTAAACTCCATTAGCTAAATTAATTTATTATTCTGCTTTGCAATACACTCTCTGTTGTCCTCACTGTCCACTTATCTCTGGACTGAGAATTTTTCTGTCCACTTTTTTCTGGGCATACAGACTGGGGCTGTTGCTTTCCATTGTTCTCTTCAGTCACACTTCAACAGAAACTTTTTACAGCTGTTTTTTTGTTGTTGATCACGTGTCTCTAACTGCACAGCAGGATCATCAAGGTGTTGAAAGCAGAGATTCTGTGTTACACCAGCAGCTCCAGACTGTGTTGGAAGAGATACAGGAAAAGAAGAAAGATCAGGAGGAGCAAACGCCGGAATCAGCAGAAAAGCAGAAGGAAAATCCTTCCTAACGGCCGTGTGGTGTCCTGGGAGGGGATGTCCTGTTGTCACCCGCTCAGGAGCCAGCATTTCTGCCTCCACAACTTGGTGGTTATCAGACATTTTTCTGCAGGAAATGCCTCTGTTATTCAGCTCCAGTGCCTTCCCTTATCATGAGTGGGGCACATGTTCCCCAAAATTGGAGATAATCCCCTTTTTTGAGGTTCAGGAATGTTATTTCAAATTGGTGAATTGGAAAATATGAGTATATAAGTGAAAAATTAAATGTTTTCTTTAACAGTTGGAAGTTCTGCCTTTTCAGGTGTCTTATTTGCAGTAGTAAAGATGGTTCTTAACTCCTTGCTCGTGTGGGCCTGGTGAGGGTCCTGCTGTGGACCTGGCAGATCCTGCTTCCCTGGGCTAATTAGCATTTTATTCTTCCCATGCCTGTGAATGCCGGTGCCTAGTGTAGTTTTTATTGAAGATTTTTGGCTTTGGTCTATATAAAAAACAATTACTGTTTGTTTTCTTTTTCTCTTTTTTTGTTTGTGTTTTGTTTCCCCTCTCTTTTTTTTGTTTGTGTTTTGTTTCCCCCCTCTCTTTTTTGTTTGTGTTTTGTTTCCCCTCTCTTTTGTTTTGTTTGTGTTTTGTTTCCCCTCTCTCTTTTTGTTTGTGTTTTGTTTCCCCCCTCTCTTTTTTGTTTGTGTTTTGTTTCCCCTCTCACTTTCTTGTTTGTTTGTATTTTCTTCTTAAAAAACCAAACCACCACCAAAGCCAAACAGGTATAAATCATGTCAAACAAATCTTCTCTCCCTCTGTCTCCCCTTACAAGGCGGAGGAGAGAATTTCCTTTTGGTTTGGCACCTTCCTCCCAGGCACATCCTCCGTGGTGCAGTTTGGTGACAGCTCTGCTCTATTTGATGCAAAACCCCTCTCTTGTGTGGCAGAGAAAAGGAGGATTTAAAAATGCCCGTGGTTTGTTTTTGTGTGTCTTCATTCACTTCCCAGTGGCGATGTAATTACACTGGAATTACTCAATTATCCTTGGAAGATCAAGCTTCCTTCCCAGCTCTGTAATTGTTGAGGAGCACGAGGTTTTCTTCCGTGGAGCAGACCCCCCTGGCTCAGCACGGCCGTGGCTGTGGGCTCTGGAGATCTGGTGGCACCAGCGCCTGCCTCAGCGAGGGTCTTCCACATGGAGCTGGAATTGCTGCCTGAATCCCTAAAATCCAGACCTGGCAGCCCCTTGGAGGTGAGTGTGATGGATGCTCCCACCTCCAGTACCCAAGTTTTGGAACCGCTGGATAACGGTAGGAGGAATTTTAAGGTAAAGAGATGGCAAAAATGCATTAAAATGGGGTTTGGTCTGAAGCAGTGCTGGCAGTAAATCGTGGCAAGTGCTCGGCTCCCTTTGGCCAGGGGTTTCCCTGGGTGGCAGCAGTCCCTGCTGGCTGGGGACCCGGGCGAGCTGCCCTCGGCAGGAAACCCCTGGCAGCTGGGATGTGGATTTCCCTTCTCCTGCCTGCTTTTCCAAGAGATTATCCCCAGCCCAAGGGAAGAGACGGACAACTCCGTGTCTCCTGCTCTCCAGCTTTGTGTCTTTGCCTTCCATGGGTTTTTACGGAGGTAAAAAAAAAATCTTATTTTGAGCACTCTGTTTTGCATTTCGAACTGTTGATGATGCTCTTGGCTTGCCAAAAATTTGTAGAGGGAAGTACTTCACAGCACTTTTAAAATCAAATGCAGTAACACATGAGAGATTTCTCACTCCCTTCACACCCCGGTGGTCTCCTGTTTGTTCTCACTTCTCTAAGAAATTGCCAACATGACTGAAAGAGCCTTTTCCTCTGTCATCTGCTGGATCTGGCTTCATCCTCGCCTCTTCACTGAGCTTGGCTGCATCTTCCCTTAGTCATCTGAAGCACTCCCAGCACTAAGATATTAAATTTAGAGCATGGAGTAGAGCAGCAGCCTCATGGTGTGCCCCGGGCGAGTTCCTGTGCAGAGCAGGCAAGAAGAAAGTTGGAATTAATTTTCCTCTTTTATTCTGTGTTGGAAAAAGTCACTGGGGTGGTTTCCCCCCCCCCCCCGCCCTCCTGGGGCTGAGTACTCCCAGCTGAGCTGAATTTGGCCAAATTAGCTGGCAAACCTGGTGTAGGAGGGAGGAGACCCCTTTCAGTGGGGCAGGGAGCGGGGGTGGGAGCCTGCACCTGATGTAAATCAGGAAATTAATTGTTGGGGCAGAGCCAGCCCGGGGGCTGGGGCAGGTCACTCGCTGGCTGCAGCAGTGGGGACACCTCCAGCCGGGTGGCTGTGGATGGAGAAGCTGGTCGAGATGTTCCTCTGCGCTGCTGGTGAGTACTGGGGAAAGGAAGGGAGCTCAGGTATTTGGTGCAATTAGGAGAAAACACAATTAAGAGGAGAGTTCTGTGTGTCTTTGATGGATGCATTTCCTGGCCCGGGATTGAAATGCCAATCACCCTGACCTTAGAGTAACTCAAAGGCTTCAATTAAAAGGTTTGAGCCAAGAGCCTGGGGTGGGCGATTTATTATTTATCAAGCGTTTACCCTCCAGCCGCCAGCAAAAGGTCAGGGCTTGGCAGGAGGAGCTGGGGGGGACCTGCCAGCCCCCCCGAGCCCCCGCCGGGTCCCCACTAGGTGGGAGCCGAGCTCTGCTGCCGGGGGGTCTGGGGGCTCGGTGTGTCCCCCGGGAGGGGGCAGCGGGGATGGGGACCCCGCGGTGTCGTGTCGGGGGTGTTTGCTCCCACCCTGTGCTGCCTGGAGCTGTGAAAAGCGTGTGTCCGCCTCGCCTTGTGCCTGTGGGGTGGTGCTGGGGAGAAATCTGAGCTTTTGCCTGTAATTATTTGGAAAGAAATCTCAGTTTCCCCTGGGAAGCAGTGGGATGTGCAGCCGGTGGGGTGGAAGATGCAGGGAGGGAATTCGGGGGGAGCCCCCTGCCTGTGCTGGGGCAGCTCCTGGCATCTGGAGGCAAGAGCCAGGGACATGACCTTGTCTTTGCCTTCGCCCGGCATCTCGTGCAGTCCAGTAATTTCCTTGTGGCCGGGCAAACCTCTCCTCTGCTGTTGAAATCCTGCCCCCCCATTTCGGAGCAGCCCCCTGACCTTTTCCTGAGCTGAATCCCTGAGCTCCTTCCTGGGGGGAGCGGAGCTGTGTGTGGTGGTTTCTCTCTCCCCAGTTGCTGGGCTATTTTTAAAGTGACAATAAATGCCAAAGTATCGGTTGCGCCAGGGGAAGTTCAGGTTGGATATTAGGAAACATTTCTTTACTGAAAGGGTGGTCAGGCACTGGAACAGGCTGCCCAGGGAGGTGGTGGAGTCACCATCCCTGGAGGTATTTAAGAAACATGTAGACATGGCTCTTCAGGGCATGCTCTAGTGCCCAAGGTTATTGGTTTGTGGTGGGGTGTTGGGTAGGTGGGTGATGGCTTTTGGTTTGGTGGTTGTTGTTGTGTGTTTAGGTGGTGGGTGTGTTTGTGGGTTTTGTTTTTTTTTTTTTGTGGTTGGACTCGATGATCTCAGAGGTCCCTTCCAACCACTACGATTCTGTGATTTGAGATCCTCCTGGGACACGGGAGTGATTTGGGGGTGTCCCCTCTGCTGTGAAACCCGGAGGATGGGAGCTGCTGGGGAGGGCCCCCCCAGGAGCCCCCTGTGGCTCAGTTGCCCTTGGCTCCGTCTCCCTGGGCTGCTGCTGCCTGTGTGCATATTGCGAGCTCGTTCTGATGTGCGCTAATGCTATTATCCTCCAGAAATTGAAATCAAGTCTGAACCTATAATGTTTCACTGGGAGGGAATTGGGGTTATATATTCCTGTGTACAGCAGCATTCTATTTCAGTCATAGCATTTAATTATGATTGGTGTGTTAGTGCCCACCAGAGCATAACAAATTGTCATTATGTTATTCTGCTGAGTCTAATTTAATTGGCAAGTTGTCACAAAAGCAATTATCCATCATTTATTTTGTTGCCATAACCACATCTTGGAGAGCACCTGCTGTCTGAAGTGGGAAGGCTCTGCAGTCTCTTGGTCCTGGATTTCTTCCACTCGCCTGACACAAAGACACCATTTCCTCCTCTTATTTAAAAAGATGGTCCTGGTTTCCCAGCGTGGGCCGGGAATGCCGGAGGAGATGTGCTGTGCAGGTAGAGACCTGCTCCAGCATCCTGGGGCTGGGGGGAGTGAGGGGGGCTCAGCCCCTCTGGAGGCTTCAGACACAGCCCCGTGTAGAGGCTGGGAGTTGTGTTTGGGTGGATAAATGGTGGATGCTGCTCTCTCCTCATTTCTGGAAAGTCAGGACGAAATAAGGAGAGAAAGGGAAGTTTGAAGATGAGGTGTTATAAATAAATAAAATAAGAGAAAGAGAAGTTTGAAGATGAGGTGTTATAAATAAATCACTCCTTGCAAATAATTTTTGGGCAAAGAGGAGGGGAAAAAAAGGCCCCCAAACCTCCTTAGGGGGGCTGGAGGGATGTGTGGGCTCTGCCCAGCTGGACCCTCTCGTCCTGGAGCTGCTCAGCTCAGAGGTGGCTGAGATGAAGCTTGGAGGTGGCTGAGATGAGGAGCAGACATCTGATGTTTGACATCTGTGTTAGTCCTCACCAGGCTGCTCCCATGCCATGGATTTGCCCACTGGTGGGCACGGAGCACCCTGTGGGTGCCAAATCTCATCACCGATCCCCAGGTCCAAGAGCCACCACAAACCTTCACCCGAGCTCCTGCCCCACAGGCCAGGGTGCTGCTCCATAAGCCAGTTCCAGATAAGGTGTCCCCATAAAGATTAGGAGGCTGGTGAGGGAAGATTAGTGTGTTTTTTTTTTATAATCCAGCAGGGAAAGCAATATCAGACTTCCTGAGACCGACCCAAAATTGCAGATTTTCTCCCTCCTGAGATGGCGTGTGGCTGTGACCTATTAACTTCTTAGATTTTGGAGACAGCATCCCAAAATCCTGCAAGGCTAAAGCGGACTCAAATGAACTCAAAGCCTGTGACTCACTGTGATAAATGAGTAAATAAATGAAAATCTGTTTTGATGTCTGTATTTCTTTCAGTTCCTCCTCTCTCCTCCCTGTCTGCAATCTCTTCCCCCTCTGGTAGTTCTGATTAGCTGCTAATGAGGAAAGATGATTTTGTAGTTAAAGCACAAAGAGGGGGGTTTGTTCCTGGTTCTGTGTTTTCTTTTTCCCCTTCCATGCCTTGATTTCCCTGTCTGTAAGCCAAGATACTGTTTATTTCAGATGGGTGTTGTGAAGTTAAATTAGTCAGTATTTGCAATGCAATTTGCTTCAAAGGTGGGGAACAGTGACTCGAAAAGGAAGGTTAAACCTGAGGAATGCTAACTTTTCCCTCCCCATGTCCCCGCTTGGTCCCAGCCAGGAAAACCTCCAGTTTGCCAAGCTCCTCACCTCGCCTTCACCAGGAGAAGGAGCTCTGGAGGTTCGTAAGGCTGTCTCTTGCCTGCATCACTGGACATTTACCAGGTTTTTCCTCCAGTGATGGAAGTTGTAATGAAAATCTGAGGTTTGCTGGGGTGGGGGGGGGATGCGCATCCCACCAGCCCCATCCCTGCAGCCCCCTGTGTTTGAGGCTGCCTCTCCTTGAGGGATGGAGCCACCCCAGGGGGGTGACCCGCAGCGATGCTGAGAGCATCACAGGGGGTGCCAGGGTGGGATGGGGCTGCAGTGCCCATCTGTGGGGTGAGCAGTGTCCCCACAGCCTGGGTCACAGCCCTCTCTGCAGGGATCTGCATAGTGTGGGAAGCCAAGGGCTCAAAGGAAAGTGTTTTGAGCATCTCAGGTGGTAAAATGGCGTGAGAATGTATGATTTGAGTTAAAACCTTGGTTTCTTCTTCCTTGCCCTTTTCTGGGCTGGGGGGAGACAAGAGCAGCTTTTGTCTGATGCAAATCCCTGCGCTGCTGGGGGGGGGACAGCCCCCTGCTCTTCCGGGGTTTGGTGCTGAGAGGTCGGGGCGCACAGGTGGGTGCTGTGAGTTTGCTGGGGCTCTGCAGCAGCAGTTGGGATCTGAGCCCCCGTTTGCTTGGCTGTGTGGGGGGGCAGAGCCCAGTGATGTGTCCTGACAGGTCGGATCCGCCGCTGCCGAGCTGGGAAAATTTGATTATAGAAGATGCACTCTTGCCGTCCCCAAATTGCATTTCCTTTCTATGTCAGAAGAGCTCGTAATAATAATGGGTCAAGCACTGCCAGGCGCTGATGAGACACTCTGGGTGCTGCAGGGCTGAGCCCTGAACCCGGCTCCGTGCTCGTTACCAGAATGTAAATGGTGTTTTGGTGGCACCTCTTGTCCCCTTCCTCAACCGCTGCTGCTGTCACCCAAGAGCACCAGGAAATCTTGGTGAATAAATCAGTGGAGCCTGTGAGAGTTCTCCCTTTTCCCCGGCTGTGTGCCCCTTCGGAGGGGGGATCAGGAGCACCCCTCTTCTCCCTTCTCTCCTTGCTGCAGGGATGGGTGTGTGGGCACTTCTTCATCCCTTGCTGTGTCCTGAGGGCAGACAGTGCTTTGTCGCTTTGCACTGGAAGGAAGAGTCCTCCTTTCATACAAGTTTGGGGGAAGGAGTAGCACTTATTTGAATAAACTGATCTATTTTTTTTTCCTGCTGCGTGACTCAGGCTGGAATTCCCCAGCCGCCCACCCTGGAAAACTCCCAGCTCCCTGCCTTGTGGATCCCTCTGCAGCTCCTGCACGGCCTTCCATGGGAGCTGGGCACTGAGAAGCCATCACGGCCCCATCCTCCCCCACCTCCCCGTGTTGCTGTGGTGGTTGCTCGGTGGCACGGGCGGGCAGGAGGCAGTACCTGGCTCTGTCAATGGCCACGTTTGCCTGGCCCAGGGTGGCTCTCGGGGCAGCGGCACCACTCCAGCTGCTTCTGGGCAGACAGCTCGTTTACAGACGCTTAATTCTCTGGCGTTGGCTCAGCCTCAGCGCCACGTTTCCATTCCCTGCGTCACTTTTCTCTCTTCCTGGCTCTCTGTCACATCAGCATCCCTCTGTGTCGCGTCTGCATCCCTTCATGTCACATCCACATCCCTCTGAGTCGTGTCTCCATCCCTCCTTATGGTATCAGCCACCTCCTGCACCCCGGCTGCCCATCCCATGGACAGGCAAACCTGCTGGTGTGCCATTTTGGGCACTGGCAGAGCCCTCGTGCTGCATCCATCACTGCCTACCCAAATCCTCCATCCCAGGTTCCCTTCACTCCTTCCCAGGACTCCCGCCAGCCCATGGTGCAGGCTCCAGGGATGAGCGCTCAAGGAGTTAATGGATGTGATTCGATCCACTGGAATGTGGGGCTGGAATGTGGTCCCACCAGCAGAAGCATCCTCTGGATGGGGTGTCCTGGCAAAACCAGCTCCTCCTCCCCACACCAGGAGCAGCACAGCAGACACCAGGTAGATCTGGTGCCACCAGCTCCTGCTGGGAGAGCTGTGCCCACAGGAGCCCAAAGTGCACCCCAAAGCATCCAGAGTGTTTGTCCCTCAAGGCTTCTCCACCCTGGGAAGTGGGCACTTCCCAGTCGCTCAGGCTGGAGCCACCACAGCTTGGCAATCAAACGAAGAAGGGCAAACCAGCAGCCCCTCTGCTCCTCCCTTTTTAGGAGCATTTAAAGTATTTACATATTTACAGGTGTCTAGGATTTTTCTCTGTCGGAATGTGCCTGGCAGACAGTGCCAACACCTGTGAGCTTTGCAGCCCGACAGCCGAGCGATGAGGTCTCAGCCCATTTATCAGCTGCCTGGCACAACCAGGCACCATTAGGCTGGTGTCCTACTCGCAGCGCTGGCTGCTCTCTCCCCATAGTTGCCATCTGCAAAACGAAGCAAAGAGGGGCGTAAGGAGGGGGTGCACGTCAGGTCTGATGGCACATGAAGGTCTCCAACGGGACCATTCTCTCTGGGTCACTAGTTCGGATGTGGCGCGTGTGGCGCCTGGAGGTCAGCAGAAGTTTGGGTTTGTGCAGAGATGTGCTTGGTGGCCATCCTGTGGTGTGGCCAGAACTGGTGGCATGGGCTACCTGGCTGGTTAGTGCTGGGGTGGAGGAGCAGCCCCTGTGGCACCTCCCCAGTGGCTGATCCCTGGAGCTGGGACAGAGGGTGGTTTTCAGGGCATCCTCCAGGTATAAGGTGATAGAGGAGCCTTCAACCCTTCCCAAGTCATAGGAGATGAGCAGGAAACTGTGCTGGGACCACCAAGGGCTCAGCTCAGGCTGGTGACTCCTGGCCACCTCCTGGGGCAGTGGTGATGCTGCCCCATCTAGGGCAGCTCCAGACCCTCCTGGCCCCGCTGGGAAACCTGCATCCTCTGAGTCCTCACCAGTGCCAGGTGATATCCTGGGGGAACCCTGCACTCAAGGGTCAGAAACATCCAGCCTCCCTCCCGGGCTCCCTTCACATCCTCAGAGCAGTGAATTTTACTCCCGTTTACCTCTTGGTGCCACTTTTGCTTCTCCCACAGATACAGCCCCAACAACAAGGGTGGGAGCAATGGAGCTCCCAGCAAAGCTCCCTCCTCCTCTTTCTTTATCCCCTGGCTTTGTGTCCTTTGTGATTTCTATTCCCCGTTTGCCCTCTGGCTGGTGTGAGGAGGAGGACCACAAGGAGAGGAGC
>NW_015090764.1:1897788-1935853 GCF_001431845.1 Calidris pugnax
TGGCTCCGTCTCCCTGGGCTGCTGCTGCCTGTGTGCATATTGCGAGCTCGTTCTGATGTGCGCTAATGCTATTATCCTCCAGAAATTGAAATCAAGTCTGAACCTATAATGTTTCACTGGGAGGGAATTGGGGTTATATATTCCTGTGTACAGCAGCATTCTATTTCAGTCATAGCATTTAATTATGATTGGTGTGTTAGTGCCCACCAGAGCATAACAAATTGTCATTATGTTATTCTGCTGAGTCTAATTTAATTGGCAAGTTGTCACAAAAGCAATTATCCATCATTTATTTTGTTGCCATAACCACATCTTGGAGAGCACCTGCTGTCTGAAGTGGGAAGGCTCTGCAGTCTCTTGGTCCTGGATTTCTTCCACTCGCCTGACACAAAGACACCATTTCCTCCTCTTATTTAAAAAGATGGTCCTGGTTTCCCAGCGTGGGCCGGGAATGCCGGAGGAGATGTGCTGTGCAGGTAGAGACCTGCTCCAGCATCCTGGGGCTGGGGGGAGTGAGGGGGGCTCAGCCCCTCTGGAGGCTTCAGACACAGCCCCGTGTAGAGGCTGGGAGTTGTGTTTGGGTGGATAAATGGTGGATGCTGCTCTCTCCTCATTTCTGGAAAGTCAGGACGAAATAAGGAGAGAAAGGGAAGTTTGAAGATGAGGTGTTATAAATAAATCACTCCTTGCAAATAATTTTTGGGCAAAGAGGAGGGGGAAAAAAAGGCCCCCAGACCTCCTTAGGGGGACTGGAGGGATGTGTGGGTTCTGCCCCAGCAGCCTGTGCCTGGCTGGACCCTCTCGTCCTGGAGCTGCTCAGCTTGGAGGTGGCTGAGATGAGGAGCAGACATCTGATGTTTGACATCTGTGTTAGTCCTCACCAGGCTGCTCCCATGCCATGGATTTGCCCACTGGTGGGCACGGAGCACCCTGTGGGTGCCAAATCTCATCACCGATCCCCAGGTCCAAGAGCCACCACAAACCTTCACCCGAGCTCCTGCCCCACAGGCCAGGGTGCTGCTCCATAAGCCAGTTCCAGATAAGGTGTCCCCATAAAGATTAGGAGGCTGGTGAGGGAAGATTAGTGTGTTTTTTTTTTATAATCCAGCAGGGAAAGCAATATCAGACTTCCTGAGACCGACCCAAAATTGCAGATTTTCTCCCTCCTGAGATGGCGTGTGGCTGTGACCTATTAACTTCTTAGATTTTGGAGACAGCATCCCAAAATCCTGCAAGGCTAAAGCGGACTCAAATGAACTCAAAGCCTGTGACTCACTGTGATAAATGAGTAAATAAATGAAAATCTGTTTTGATGTCTGTATTTCTTTCAGTTCCTCCTCTCTCCTCCCTGTCTGCAATCTCTTCCCCCTCTGGTAGTTCTGATTAGCTGCTAATGAGGAAAGATGATTTTGTAGTTAAAGCACAAAGAGGGGGTTTTGTTCCTGGTTCTGTGTTTTCTTTTTCCCCTTCCATGCCTTGATTTCCCTGTCTGTAAGCCAAGATACTGTTTATTTCAGATGGGTGTTGTGAAGTTAAATTAGTCAGTATTTGCAATGCAATTTGCTTCAAAGGTGGGGAACAGTGACTCGAAAAGGAAGGTTAAACCTGAGGAATGCTAACTTTTCCCTCCCCATGTCCCCGCTTGGTCCCAGCCAGGAAAACCTCCAGTTTGCCAAGCTCCTCACCTCGCCTTCACCAGGAGAAGGAGCTCTGGAGGTTCGTAAGGCTGTCTCTTGCCTGCATCACTGGACATTTACCAGGTTTTTCCTCCAGTGATGGAAGTTGTAATGAAAATCTGAGGTTTGCTGGGGTGGGGGGGGGATGCGCATCCCACCAGCCCCATCCCTGCAGCCCCCTGTGTTTGAGGCTGCCTCTCCTTGAGGGATGGAGCCACCCCAGGGGGGTGACCCGCAGCGATGCTGAGAGCATCACAGGGGGTGCCAGGGTGGGATGGGGCTGCAGTGCCCATCTGTGGGGTGAGCAGTGTCCCCACAGCCTGGGTCACAGCCCTCTCTGCAGGGATCTGCATAGTGTGGGAAGCCAAGGGCTCAAAGGAAAGTGTTTTGAGCATCTCAGGTGGTAAAATGGCGTGAGAATGTATTATTTGAGTTAAAACCTTGGTTTCTTCTTCCTTGCCCTTTTCTGGGCTGGGGGGAGACAAGAGCAGCTTTTGTCTGATGCAAATCCCTGCGCTGCTGGGGGGGGGACAGCCCCCTGCTCTTCCGGGGTTTGGTGCTGAGAGGTCGGGGCGCACAGGTGGGTGCTGTGAGTTTGCTGGGGCTCTGCAGCAGCAGTTGGGATCTGAGCCCCCGTTTGCTTGGCTGTGTGGGGGGGCAGAGCCCAGTGATGTGTCCTGACAGGTCGGATCCGCCGCTGCCGAGCTGGGAAAATTTCATTATAGAAGATGCACTCTTGCCGTCCCCAAATTGCATTTCCTTTCTATGTCAGAAGAGCTCGTAATAATAATGGGTCAAGCACTGCCAGGCGCTGATGAGACACTCTGGGTGCTGCAGGGCTGAGCCCTGAACCCGGCTCCGCGCTCGTTACCAGAATGTAAATGGTGTTTTGGTGGCACCTCTTGTCCCCTTCCTCAACCGCTGCTGCTGTCGCCCAAGAGCACCAGGAGATCTTGGTGAATAAATCAGTGGAGCCTGTGAGAGTTCTCCCTTTTCCCTGGCTGGGTGTCCCTTTGGAGGGGGGATCAGGAGCACCTTCTCCTCGCTGCAGGGATGGGTGTGTGGGCACCTCTTCATCCCTTGCTGTGTCCTGAGGGCAGACAGTGCTTTGTCCGGCTGTGTGCCCCTTCGGAGGGGGGATCAGGAGCACCCCTCTTCTCCCTTCTCTCCTTGCTGCAGGGATGGGTGTGTGGGCACTTCTTCATCCCTTGCTGTGTCCTGAGGGCAGACAGTGCTTTGTCGCTTTGCACTGGAAGGAAGAGTCCTCCTTTCATACAAGTTTGGGGGAAGGAGTAGCACTTATTTGAATAAACTGATCTATTTTTTTTTCCTGCTGCGTGACTCAGGCTGGAATTCCCCAGCCGCCCACCCTGGAAAACTCCCAGCTCCCTGCCTTGTGGATCCCTCTGCAGCTCCTGCACGGCCTTCCATGGGAGCTGGGCACTGAGAAGCCATCACGGCCCCATCCTCCCCCACCTCCCCGTGTTGCTGTGGTGGTTGCTCGGTGGCACGGGCGGGCAGGAGGCAGTACCTGGCTCTGTCAATGGCCACGTTTGCCTGGCCCAGGGTGGCTCTCGGGGCAGCGGCACCACTCCAGCTGCTTCTGGGCAGACAGCTCGTTTACAGACGCTTAATTCTCTGGCGTTGGCTCAGCCTCAGCGCCACGTTTCCATTCCCTGCGTCACTTTTCTCTCTTCCTGGCTCTCTGTCACATCAGCATCCCTCTGTGTCGCGTCTGCATCCCTTCATGTCACATCCACATCCCTCTGAGTCGTGTCTCCATCCCTCCTTATGGTATCAGCCACCTCCTGCACCCCGGCTGCCCATCCCATGGACAGGCAAACCTGCTGGTGTGCCAGCTTGGGCACTGGCAGAGCCCTCGTGCTGCATCCATCACTGCCTACCCAAATCCTCCATCCCAGGTTCCCTTCACTCCTTCCCAGGACTCCCGCCAGCCCATGGTGCAGGCTCCAGGGATGAGCGCTCAAGGAGTTAATGGATGTGATTCGATCCACTGGAATGTGGGGCTGGAATGTGGTCCCACCAGCAGAAGCATCCTCTGGATGGGGTGTCCTGGCAAAACCAGCTCCTCCTCCCCACACCAGGAGCAGCACAGCAGACACCAGGTAGATCTGGTGCCACCAGCTCCTGCTGGGAGAGCTGTGCCCACAGGAGCCCAAAGTGCACCCCAAAGCATCCAGAGTGTTTGTCCCTCAAGGCTTCTCCACCCTGGGAAGTGGGCACTTCCCAGTCGCTCAGGCTGGAGCCACCACAGCTTGGCAATCAAACGAAGAAGGGCAAACCAGCAGCCCCTCTGCTCCTCCCTTTTTAGGAGCATTTAAAGTATTTACATATTTACAGGTGTCTAGGATTTTTCTCTGTCGGAATGTGCCTGGCAGACAGTGCCAACACCTGTGAGCTTTGCAGCCCGACAGCCGAGCGATGAGGTCTCAGCCCATTTATCAGCTGCCTGGCACAACCAGGCACCATTAGGCTGGTGTCCTACTCGCAGCGCTGGCTGCTCTCTCCCCATAGTTGCCATCTGCAAAACGAAGCAAAGAGGGGCGTAAGGAGGGGGTGCACGTCAGGTCTGATGGCACATGAAGGTCTCCAACGGGACCATTCTCTCTGGGTCACTAGTTCGGATGTGGCGCGTGTGGCGCCTGGAGGTCAGCAGAAGTTTGGGTTTGTGCAGAGATGTGCTTGGTGGCCATCCTGTGGTGTGGCCAGAACTGGTGGCATGGGCTACCTGGCTGGTTAGTGCTGGGGTGGAGGAGCAGCCCCTGTGGCACCTCCCCAGTGGCTGATCCCTGGAGCTGGGACAGAGGGTGGTTTTCAGGGCATCCTCCAGGTATAAGGTGATAGAGGAGCCTTCAACCCTTCCCAAGTCATAGGAGATGAGCAGGAAACTGTGCTGGGACCACCAAGGGCTCAGCTCAGGCTGGTGACTCCTGGCCACCTCCTGGGGCAGTGGTGATGCTGCCCCATCTAGGGCAGCTCCAGACCCTCCTGGCCCCGCTGGGAAACCTGCATCCTCTGAGTCCTCACCAGTGCCAGGTGATATCCTGGGGGAACCCTGCACTCAAGGGTCAGAAACATCCAGCCTCCCTCCCGGGCTCCCTTCACATCCTCAGAGCAGTGAATTTTACTCCCGTTTACCTCTTGGTGCCACTTTTGCTTCTCCCACAGATACAGCCCCAACAACAAGGGTGGGAGCAATGGAGCTCCCAGCAAAGCTCCCTCCTCCTCTTTCTTTATCCCCTGGCTTTGTGTCCTTTGTGATTTCTATTCCCCGTTTGCCCTCTGGCTGGTGTGAGGAGGAGGACCACAAGGAGAGGAGCCCCAGGGACAGAGGTGGCCATCCTGGGGCAGAGAAATGGTGTTTAATCCGGGGATGCTCAGCCCGGGAGCTGCTGGGGGTCGGGGGGGGGGGTTGGTACAGGCACTGGGGCAACGCCAGCGGGTATTTGTGTGACTGATTTATGGGTGAAATTCCTGCGGATGGAGGGGGGATCCCGAAGCTGCCAGTGTGATAAATAACTCATTGTAATGTATTATTTAGCAAATTATAATGAAAAGCAGAAAACATAACGGAGGGGAGCAGACAAATACATTCCCCAGTTGGCAAGTTATGGACTGTTTAGAGCCAGGAAGTGGATATTTAAGAGGGTTTGGGAATTTTCATGGCTTCCCCTGCAGATAAATCACCCCTCTGCAGACGTATTTATTGGGTGCCCTGCTGCTGTGTTTGATCCCAGGGGACAAAATCCCTCCAAGAGCTGGGAAGAGGCAAGAACCCCAGCTCCTTGTCTTGCTGTCACCAGCAAGGCGGGAGCTGGCACCACTGGAACCAATAAAACCACTTCTTCCCCAGGAAGGAAACTACCTAAATCTCCTGGATCCTAGCAGTTGGGATGGGTATGATCCTGAACCAGTGTGTTTTGGGCTCAGAGCTGGGCAGGCAAGATTGGGCTCATCACTGTCCTCGTTTCAGCTGGGAAAGAGTTAATTTTCTTTCTAGTGATTGCTGTGAATGTCAGTAACGCACACTGTTTTGGCTGTTGCTAAGGGATGTTTAAGCTTTTCAAGGATGCTTTTCACCTTCCCATAAAAGCTGAGAAGGAGCATAGACAGAACAAGGGAATGGGCATGGAATATCCTGTACCACAGACACCCTGCTCGGTGTGGAAAGGGGGGTTGGCTGGGGGGGAACCCGCAATCACTGCTCGGGATGGTGCCAATTGGCTGGATGCTGAGAGTGATTGATTATTATTGTTATTTCCCTTTTCTGATGTTGTTCTATTTAACTGTCTGTATCTCAGTCCATGAGGTTTTTTCCCATTTCCCCTTCTTTTCTCCCTCCCCATCAGGGGGTGAAAGGGGGGGCGAGCAAGCAGCTGGGTGGGTTAAACCACCGAAATCACTTTTCAGGATACGCTTGTGTGTGAGAAAATAGAAGAATTTAATTCCCCTCAGGGTTTTGCCGGGTGAATTGCTGACTGGTCCCCGCAGAGTGGGGTCCCCGTGGCGTGGGGAGCCCCCCCGGCAGAGCCCCACACCCGCGGTGGCACCAGGGGGTGCTGCCTGACCGCGGCTCGGCGCTGCCGGCGGGACCGTGGCAGAGACAGCGAGGAAGGTGACTTTATTTCACCTGTTTGTTGGGTTTTTTATTATTATTCTTATCATTATCATTATTATTTGTTTTTATTTTTATTTGATTGCTCCCACCCCCTGTCCCGGGGATGAGGAAGATGCTGTCAGGAGGGGGTTTCCCAGGGCGGCGCAGGGTGCTCGCTCTGATATTGAGATGTTTTAACTTCTGTGGTCTGGTGGGGGAAAATACATCCTGGGGTTGGTGACCTCTGGCTGCCAGGGCGGCTGGTGGGCACAGACCCCTCTGCTGGGAGCAGCCGCTCCCTCGAGGGCACCCCAAATGTCCCCACTGGGCTTTTCCTTGCGGCTGCAGGGATGGGGGTGATGCTGAACCCCTCCAGGCATCAGCAGGGAGGGGAAGGCTCGGTGTGGGGTCCCTGGCACCGTGTCCTCCCTGTTTGGTCCCTTGGCATGGAGCTGCCCGTGGGGACCTTGCAGCCAGGGGAGGGCTGGGCAGAGGGAGCAGAAAGGAGCCACGTATCTCAGGATTTTTATGTACTCCCGTGTGCCACCCGTGACGTGGAGGCTTTGGCACAGCTGTCCATGCCCTGTGATGCTTGGAGCTGGCAGGGCACGGCCACCGAGCTGCCAGCCATGGGAGAAGCTGCCTTAACCCCCCTCCCCGTGTGGGGCTGCTCTTCCAGGGCATCGGGGTTCAGAGCCCAGGGCTTGGGGTCCCCTGAGCATGTCAAAACCGGACCCTCTTGGTCTGCCCTGCACGCCCAGCCGCTGCACTGCTCCGGTTTCTGTACTGGTGGCTGACTGGGATCTCCTGGGAGCACCTCCCAGGGCCCCATCCAGTTCTCCCAAGCCCAAGGGGAGCTCCGGTGTTGCTTCTGGTCGTGCAAATAGACAGTAGAATCAGGAGGTGGCCATGCAAGTTTGTGATACACTTGAAAAACGAGGCCAGTATTTGCTTTCAGAATAAAGGGGATGAGGAATGAGGCATCTCAGCCGTTCCTAGAGTGGTCGGGGAGGTGGCAGGGGCTGGTCAGCAGGAGGAGGATGCTCCTGGGGTGGGACTAGCACCCCTCGGACTGCAACCCCAGGAGCATCCACCCTTGCTCCCCCCATCCCTGGGGTCCACAGGCAGCCCCTTCTCCTCCGGCCGAGCCTTTCACCTTGGCAGGAGCTGGTGTGGGGTTTGAGCGATGAACTTCCAGCTGAGGTGAGGAGCGTGGGGTCCCCAAGGTCTCCTTTGGGCTGGGGCGCCGCCGGATCGGCGCGATCTGCGGATTGCCACAGCGGCCTTATCGGCAGCGCAGATAATGTAGGTGCTCTCAGTCGTACAGAGGAGGAGAAGATAAAGGGCTTGGAGAGAACTTGACTGGGTGACTAAGATAAATTTACTGTACTACAGGAAATCGAAATGTGAAATAAAGATCTCAAACAACTGAAATATTTAAAAAGATACAGAAGTTGGGCGTGCGTGAGAGCCATTCTGAGCGAGCTGGCTCCCGCCGGGACCGTCCCTTATCAATCCATCACCCGGCCCGGCTGAATCTTATAAAAGATAATAGGGTGGAGGGAGAGTTGAAACAGAAACTAGCCATTGCAGGAGGCTGAATGACAGGTTCTCTCTGCAAAATAAGGTCATAATTAGCAGGAGAGAGACGGAAAGTTTTCTGCTTTCTGCTGCTGTTGGTTGTCCTGTCTGGCCCTGTGGGGCAGGGAGGGCGCATGGGGGTCCTGGGGGGCTCAGGGCATGGGGGACCCCAGCATCCATCAGCACCCACCAGTTTTCAGGTGTTAGCAAGAGGTGTTGGAAGGCAAACAAACCTACCCAAGGTGAATGCCTTCATCAAACAGCTGTAATAGTGAAGAAATACCTAAGGAAGAGGTGTATGAGTTCCCCGGGCTGGGCTGGAGAAGGTGGGGATGGTCCTGCCACTGCCCAGGGCAGTCTGGATTTCACCCTGGGCTGGCCATCGGATGTTGGCAGACTCTTTTATTCAGCATCTCCTTTATTTTTGCTGCCTCACAGTCCCACTCTGTTCCCGTGGCTTCCACAGCCTGTGAAACCCCTGGACATCTGCTGGAAGGAAATCCAGGCTCTCCTGTCTTACCTCCTGGGAGGGAAGGGAAAGTTGTGGTGTCCAGGTTGAGGTGCAGTTTGCCTTCACGAGCCTGAGGTGTCCTTCCCACCATGGCTCCAACGGTGGTCTTGTTCCTTGTTTTGGGAATGTCTCTCTCAGTGCCACAGCTGCTTCTCCAGGTACTTCACGTGTGGCTTTGTGGTGGGGCCCTCCAAAGCAGCAGCTTTTATAGAATGTACGTGCTTTTGCACTTCCTTGGTATAAGCAAGGTTACTTGGTCACCATCTTCTGCTGCTAACGGCTTTTTATTTTCTCAACACAGGACCTCCAACCGAGACCACCAGCCTGCCCTGCTCCGTGAGCACCTGGGGTGATTGGAAAAGTAAGTTGCATCTCCTTAATGTCGTTTCAAACTTCACCTCCTCTCCCTGCTGCACTCTGACACCCCCTTGTTCTTCCTCATCCAAGTAAACGATGAAATCCTCGTGAACGTCAGCAGGAGCCGGGCTGTGTTCTCTGTCTTTAAAATGTCCTTCAACATACAAATGCCCCAGTGAAAACGTTTCAGAACGTTTTCCTTCTGGCTCATTTAATGTTGAAGCTGCGTTAGGAGCACTGCTGCTACTGTTAGAGCCAGTGTTTGGGAATGTGAAATTACGACACGATAAAGGAGTCGGAGCTGCAATGAGGATAGATTGGGTGGATTTAAACGCCGGGAAACTGTGCTCGTACATGGGAAGCCTGGCAGGGAGAGCTGGGAAACCGTGCTCGTACATGGGAAGCCTGGCAGGGAGATCATCTAGAAAGGCTAATGAAACTCCTGAGTGAAAGGCAATAGCAAACCACAGGCTTGCGACACCGGGAAGGAAATTGTCCTAATTTGCTTGTGTTTAGTAACCCGAGACGTAGAATTAATAACGAGTGGAGACATTTGGAAAAATATGCATTATGCCTCTATTGAAATGGTCCATCTCTGCATGCACAGAACGTTAACCCTACAGCCAGAGAAGGCAGTGGGGCTCCTGGACCTGCTGCCCATTGACTCACTAACCTAGAGAAGCTCAGTGCTCCATCTTCCTGGGGCTCTGCCCACACACCCCCCCCCATTGAAACGCGGGAGTTTGGAGGGATTCAGGCCAATTAGCCTGAGAAGGCTGGGTCAAGTCATGAATTTAAAACAGAGCAGTCATTGGGGTACCAGCCTGATGAACGGCGTAGGAGGTACTGTGTGAACACAAACCCCACCATCTGGCCGTCACCGTGGCAGAGCCCAACAGGTCGCCACGTAAAACGCTCAAATCGGTTCGTTCCTGAGACAAGAGAGCCTAAAAATGCCTGAGGAAGAGGAAATGGATACGTCATTATTTCTTGTTATCTTCATCACTGCGTGTTGGAAGGAGGTGTAGGGCTGAAGGATCAGCACAGATGTGGGGGGGCGACTGGAGCCTTTCCAGCCGTGGTGCCCGACAGCCCCCAGGCTGGGGAAATGAGGCAAACAGAGCTGACGTGCTGATCCAACACATTCCTGGTGTGGTAACCTTTGTGTAACCTTTAGAAAACCTTTGGATGTGTGAATCCCGAGCCCAGAGAGCCTGTAATCCCGGGGAAGGTTGCACAGCAGCATCACTTGGACGGGGGGAGAGGTGGGGGGGGTCTGTCCCAACCCAGGCTTTGAGTTTTGCCTAAATGGGTGCTCCCCCATAGTGGTTTGGTTGCCCACACAGAACCAGGGGGTGGGCAGGGTGGCCCCCAGCTCTCCCCCCAGCACCTCTTTTGGGTCTGAGCTTCCTAGAGGACTAAGGGGAGCTGGTGAAACTGGGGCTGCCAGCGCTCGCACGCCCCAAAATGCTGCTGGGGCAGGAGCCTTGTGCTTGGACATCACCCCCCTGCCGGATCAATGGCACCCTGTGCTGGTGGCTGGCTCTGTGTCGTCCCCCCCAGCAGGCATCCCTTCGGAGGGATGCAGCCCCCGGGGGGGCACAGCCCACCGCCCACCCCCCTGCGTCGCGCCGGGAGCAATCACCGCGCCGCGCTGCCGCCAGATTGCCTTGTCCGTTCCAATGATCTTTAACTCTGGTTTTTTCCCCCCAGCAATCAGAAGCACTTTCTCATCGTCCAGGTGGTCTTTTCCCATTTTGCTCTTCGCAGTCCCAGGACCCGGGGCAGTCACATCTCATCACGCCTTTTCTCAAGCCATTTGTAGGTCCTGCTTTTTCTGTTGCCATCAATTCGGCCCCAGCCTCCCCTCCCTCCCGTGGTAACCGGGGCTTATTTGGGAATGAAACTCAGCCTTCAGAGCCCCCGCAGATGCCAGTGCAACCCCCCTGCCCCTCAGCTGGGCTTTCCAAGCCTGTGCCCTCCAGCTTTGCATGCAGACGGGAGGGTGGCCCTCCCCACTTTTTTGGGGGGAGGATCAATCCCTTTAAAAACTTTCTCCTAGTGAGGCTGTTGCAAAGCAGAATCAAATGTGAATATTTAGGAGTGATCTATTGGCTGCTGAGGAAGTGAAGGCTGAAAACATGCAGTAGGTCTGCTCTCCTAAAGGCTGAATAATTATTATGACTATTATTATTAGGTAGCATCCTTTGGCCATCTGGGCTCTGAACCTTTCCCATTCACTGGGTTCTGCTCCTGCCCGCTCCCTCCTGCTCTCCTCTGAGCAAGGTGAGGTGCCCCTGGTCACCCCCATGCTCTGAAGGTCTTCTCCACCCTGGAGGGTCCATCCTGGTGCTCCCCAGAGGCACGTCCATCTCCAGGGGAAGGCAGCCCCGAGCCCTCCCTGGGGACTACGCTGTTCCAAAGTGCTGAGGTCCGTGCTAATTAAAACAACAGCCTTTTTTTGTCCTTACCTTGCCCAGGCTTCAGCCTGGACTAGAAATCATTCAGCAGCAGATTGCAAAACACAGGATAATCGGCAATAAAAAAGAAAAAATATAGGGATATGGAAATAAAAGATCACTTAATAGGAAGTCCGTCCTGTCTCCAGCGCACCGAGCATCAACTCAGCAAAACACTTTAACTGTGTGATTAAATAGCAGCTTGCTCTTAGGTCCATCGCTGTTCAGCAAAGCAGTTTAGCGAGTGCTGAAGTACTTTGCTGAATGGGGTTTTTTGCTGTCTCTCTGTTTTTCCTTGGGCAGAAGAATTAAACTCGCGTCGGTATCACCTATTAATAAGGCAGCAAGTAGCCGAGGCAGTCCTTGTGCAGTGCAACAGAGCTCATCATTTTTCTATATATGAGCAATTAAGCTGCACCAGGAGGCCTATGTCTTTATATCATCACCTAATGACAGCGCAAAAGTATTCAGGGGAAGGAGAGGGGGGAAAAAATCACATCCATATTTAATTGGCAAAGTTATCACCTTCACTTCAGAGCCCTAACTTGCAGCCCTTCTGGCCAATTTCCAAGTCAGATCTATTTCCCCAGACTGAAAAAGGAGTAAAGTGTCCTTATATTATACTTCTGCAACAAAATACCATTTGAAAGCTTGTGAACATGTTCCCGACTGCAGTAAGTAACAGATAGTCTCTTTTCTTTGCAGCAAATTAAGATATCTTTGAGCTGTTAGGTTCCTTTCATTTTTTTTAAAGGAAATTATTTGTGTTGTTATTATCATTATCCAGCCCTGCGCTTGCCTGTCAGATGAAATTTTTTATTGCACTAAACCAAGAAGCCATCTGGAGCTCCTCGCATCCTGCTCTCGGTACCGGAGAGCGGCAGCGTGGCCCTTCTCTGTGCTGCTGTTTGATTCCTCCCAAGGTCGTTTTGTGGTTTTGTTTAGTAAATTCCCCAGTCCGCTGTTTTCATTCGTGTTTCCCTTAAGTCTCTCTGATTCTTGATTGTGTTCCTTGGGGCTCAGCATCCTTCTGCCCCGTCCCTGGGCCGTGCCGTGCTGGGGGTGCGGTGGAGCTGGGAAGGGAAGAGCAATAGGGACTGTCTGCTTTCGTTACGTGGGCGAGGACATCCATGGATGTGCTGGGGGACTCTATCTGTGCTGCCAAATACCTCGTTTACCACCTTCTTCATTTTGTTTTCCAAGCCCTAAGGTCCTCCTGTTGGTTTGCAATGCTTTGCTTGGGCCCCGGGGTTGAACTGAAGCTATTTATCTTTTCCTCCCTTTCTCTCTGTTCAGATGGAGGTGATGGAGGTGGCTGGACCCTCCGGTTTCATAACGTGCCTCAGGACTCCCCAGCTGCCTTGAAGTGCCCGTGTCAGCGGTGTCTGATGGATCCTTCCAAGGGCTGATCCTACAGCGGAGGAGAGCTCTGACACCCACCCCCAGTGATGGTGAGTGACCTGAAACCGCGGTGGGAGAGCAGGTCTGGTCCCCATTGGCTGGCACTGGGAATGACCACAGAAAATCTCACCAGGAAAGAGCAGCCCTCCTTGGCTTACCCACTCAAGCCCTTCTTGGCTTGCCCACCCAGCCCTTCTTGGCTTGCCCACTCAACTCTTCTTGGCTTGCCTACCCAATTCTTCTTGGCTTGACCACCCAACTCTTTTTGGCTTTGCAGTGCCCTGTTGCAGGGGATACAGCCTTACCTTGTTCTGAAGAAACAGAGAAAGAAGAAAAGAAAGAAAAAGGACCGGAGAAATATCGATAACTTCCATCTCCTCGAGCCCAGTAACTAGACTTTGACACTTCTCCGCCACTTCAGCTTCACAAAGCCCCATCTCTCTGAAGATTAATTGATGTAGGCCACTCAACCTATTTTCAAATCCCTTTCAGTTACCATTTAAAACCTTCTGATTTATTTTTTTTGATAAAGTCACCGAGGCTTTTTATGGATTCTCAAATGATTGTCCAGCTTGACAAATTGGATTCTTAAAGCTGGTTCTTTAAAGAAAAGGATGTGGTTTGACAAGACAAGAAACAGCTCATCTTTGAGACAGGGGGATAAATAAGAAAAAAAAAAAAATCCCATTCTTCAAGTCGGGGGTTACTCAATGGGTGTCTCGCTCGTCACTGATAATCTTATCTGCCTGTGATGGGAAGGGACCTGCACAAAGGGGCCCCGACCGGGCTGGAGGGCTGATACGCCTCTGATTAATAGGACTGTCCGGTGTGTGCAGAGCCTCGGGGAAGGTGATTAATGCCATTTGATACGAACTCCGACCCCCTCCCCTCGCCGACACCGCGCCGGGGGCACCTCCTGCCGCCGGTGATGGATTGACTCCTGCCTCCCACCCTGAATGCGCCGTGCAGCTGGCAAGGTGGTGGCAGCTGGGTTGTCACCCCTGACTTGTGCTGAGGTTTGTAAGGTCGTGTCGCTCCCTGCTGCTGCAGTTGATGTTTCTGATGGAGTTTTTATTGTCCGTGCTCAGACCTTGCTTTCCACTGGAGTCCAGGTGCCCATCGTGTCACCCTGGGTGACACCAAAACTGCATTCCCGTCCAGCGTAGGGATGGGGCAGAGCAGCTATGGACCCTGAGCAACACATTTCTGATCTTTATGAACCCAAACAGGGATGCTCCTGTAAGTTCTCTTCCATATCCCCTGGCAATCAGTGCAAACGTACTTTTGGTTGGGCCTGAATAAAACCTTTGTGTGGAAACACAAGATACATGCACCTCCAAGAGCAGTTGGAGTGAGGACCACTGGGAGAGGAGACACCTGAAGGACCTGTCTGCAAGCGCCTGTCTGCCCTCTGAAGACTATGTCCTTTTCGTTGGGCCTGAATAAAACCCTTGTGTGGAAACACAGCTAAGACAGTTGCGCCTCCAAGAGCAGTTGGAGTGAGGACCACTGGGAGAGGAGACACCTGAAGGACCTGTCTGCAAGCGCCTGTCTGCCCTCTGAAGACCAGAACCTCTGAGATGTGCTCAGGTAGAGCCCAGGTGAGACACCCCTGAACATCAGCCTTGCTGGGAGCTCTGATGACCTGGGTGATGGGGCTGCTCTGATGTGCTTCTTCAGAGCATCCCTGGGCTGGCATCACTGCTCCTCTGCCTGAAGGTCAGGCTCAGAGCAACCTGAAGCTGCCAGCTCAGGTGGAACCGAGGAGATGCTCGGCTCTGGCCATGCAGAGCAGTCCTGCAGGGCCACCGTGGGTTTTGGTGACAGGGCTGCACGGTGTCACACTGCAGGGAGAAGGAGAGAGATGAGGAGAAGGGACCTCTGTGCAGCCTCCGGGCTGCAGCGTGGCCGGCAGCCAGTGCGTTGGGTCTTCCCAGGCAAGACAAGATATGATCTCTTTCCGTTTAAGTAATATTTTAATTGCAGGGTTTTGCTTTTCATTTTTTAATTGGCTGCCTTTACTTTGAAAATTTCACACCTAGGAGTGACTCTGAGTAATGGAAATGCATCATAACTCCTACCTGTTCTCCGCATTGAATGACTCCAGGTGATACTTTATATCTTATTATGATTATTTATTATGATGTCCAGTTTAGTTCTGTAGCGGAGGGAGATCATTAACCTCTCCTGCAGTAAAGAGAACTCTCCATGTTGTTTTCAAAGCCATTAAAGCTTTGAAAACTCCTCTGATTTTTTTTTTAAGCTAAAAAACCTACAGGGCTGCAGAATAAAACGCTGACACAGGTCGGCTAATGCAGGAGGAGCGCACACCCTCCCGCTGTGTCTCACTGAACTGCAAACCCAGCTCCAGAGCAAGGAAGAGGTTATTTGCTTGTTAGAAAACACACACACACAGTGCTGGGAGCCCGCAGACAGGTTTTGGTGGGGCTGAGAGAAGAGGAGGTGTCTTTGTCTCAGAAAGGGTGGGAGATGCCACCTGGGGTCTCCAAGGAGAAGCGTCCCCGGGCTGAGGTGGGGGTGCAGTGCCCCTCTGCGGGGTCAGCAGCTCTTTGGGCTGGTCCATGTGCATCAAAGCAAATTCCTTTGCTCCTCCAAGAAAGCCTTTTAGAGCCTCCACGGTCTATTGTCATCTTGGGATGCTGCTCCTGGCTGTGCTGGTTTTGGGTGCTTTTCTGCTGTGCCTCGGTGAGAGGGGGGAGCGTCTTTTACAGATTACTGCCTTCAGCAGCTGCATATGGTCACTTAACGTCTATTTATGGCCACCGAATGCCACCCGCAGATGCTGCTTGTGGTTGCTGGGTCTCCACGTAGCGGGAATGGGGAGAACCTCTTGATTTTCCCTGGCTGGCTGAGGTTTCCACTCAGATGTGGCTAATTGCTGGACACACACTTCAGCCCACTGGGAGGTTTAATTAGTCATACAGGGAATTTATCTGGAGAGAGATGGAAGCAGATGTTGTGCTCCAGGTAGCTCCTGGAGATGTGTAGCCACCCTGGAGACTGTTTTGCTCAGGAGTGAGAGGTGATCCCAATTAAAATCCCGTCTGCGGTAAGAGGGATGCTCGTGTCCTACAAAGTCACCTTGCCTCCTTGCCTCCCAGTCCGTGTTGTGTTCCTTCACACCCAAAACATCCTGAAATAAGATGTTCCCCATCCCCATATAACCACAGGCTACTTTAACGTGATGGCTGATGGTGATAAAGCCTTTGTAGATGTCCCTGGTTTTTTGGAAGCGCATTGTGCTGACCATATGGCTGGGGAATATGGAGGCTACGTTCATGATAGGATGCTAATGAATTGGTAACTTTATCTGGCCTGTCTGTGCCTCTCAAAAAAAAGAAAATGCTGTTCATTAAGCCCTTGTTAAAGTGCCATCATAAAGAGAAAAGCATCTTTATGAAAAAAATATGCTGAAATTCCTTGTTATTCTCTTTCCAGGTCTTCTACGTGAAATTTGCTCGGTTTGAAAACCAAGAGGTGATTTTCCTAATGGCTGTAACTACATTGCTCCTGTTCTGGCTGCACAAACTTGCTCCTATGGCTGTGATGTATCTCAGGGGAGGTGAGTATTTGCTTTCTACTCAGCAAACACTGTGACTTGGGGGAATAATAAGAATTAGGTGCCGTTTTCACAAGGCCACGTGCCCCAGGCAGCTGTGACTCCATGTACCTACTTGCAGCACCTCCATCTCCACGTCCTGGAGAGCTTGCTCCCATGTCAAATGCTGCCTGAGAATGAGCCTTCATCTCACGTGGAAGCATTATTAATGCTATTTAAAAGATTGAGGTGTTGAGGACCAAAAGAAGTTGAAGGATGTGCCTACCTGGGAACAGAGCTCCAGTCTCCAGACACCCACCTGGGGCTGCAGGTACCAGAGCAGAACATCCATCACCCCAAGGTTAAGTGGGCAGGGACCCCTCAGCAGCCTGAGCCTGGTGATAGCATGTGAATAATAATAATGGAATATTAATATTGTCCAGAGAGCATCTGTAACGCTTCCAGCAGCTCGTGTGGTGTAACCTTGCTGCCTGACCAGAAATCCCTGCTGGCTCCTGACTCATCACAGGAGGCTTCAGCATCCCGTGTCACCCAGGTGAGCTGGATGGAGACGCCTGGACCTGTGAAACATGAATTGCTGCAAGTGGTGATCTGCTGAGCTGCCAGGCGAGCCACTTGTGGTGGGTGCTGTGCCTGGGTTGAACACTGGCATGTAGACTGCATCTTCTCCTGGGCTACAAGGAGGTTTCACCCCGCATTACCCACCATAACACTGAGGTAGCTCCAGGCGCAGGTCTGGTCTGCTCAGACCACTTGTTCTCCACCTCATTGTCAAACTGCTGCTGCAGAGAAGGTGAAGCTCACAGGCGGTGTGTCCTCCCACTAGCCTCTGTCACCCACGGACTTTTGCTTGTGGAAGTTGTGCTCAATGTGCAGAGAATGGAGTGCATCCTACCATGGGCAACGATGTACAGAGGTGAGGGAGCATCCCACCGCGGGCAATGATGTATGGACAGCAGAGTGCATCCCACCATGGGCAATGAAGTACAGAGGGCAATGAGCATCCCACCATGGGCAATGTTGTGTGGACAGTGGAGTGTGTCCCACCATGGGCAATGAAGTACAGAGGACAATGAGCATCCCACCATGGGCGACGATGTATGGAGAGCAGTGAGCATCGCACCATGGGCAACAATGTACAGAGGACAACGAGCATCCCACCATGGGCAATGATGTATGAAGGGCAACGAGCATCCCACCACGGGCAGTGACCACTCGGGTGCCCCGGAGGCATCCTGCATCCTTCCATTGAAGTGCAGGAGCGTGTTTGTGGCTGAAGCACTACGTTAATCTGAGTTTCTAGAGAGGTCACACTGAGCAACGAGGAAGCTGAGCCACCCCTTACAGTTCCCCAAGAGCCTTGAAGCTCTTGGATGGTGCTGGAGGAGCGTGGGGGTGCGGGGCAGGCTGGGGTGCTGCACGCCGCTGCAGGGAGAGCTCACGGAGGGGAAAGAACCAGAGTTTGAGATGGGGAAGGAAACTAGGCCAGCAAAATGCAGCAGGTAGTTTGCAAAAGGATGATCCAAGCAGCTTTGATATGGATATGTTCCCTCGCAAAGACACCAGCGCCGGAGAAGCTCTTTATCAGTGTCAGGCGATGACAAACGACAGGGGGGGAGAGTCACGGGGCTGCGGCGCGTTGTCGCAGCTGCAGCACCTTGGAAATGATACAGGTATCGCTGCTGCTCCCTGCCTCGGGGTCCTGCTTCGGCCTTAATTAATCACGGAGAAAAAAGGATTGTCTTTCCTTCCTGTTCTTTTTATAGCGCGATAAATGAGGGAGGGAAGATGAGGCGGAGGAAAAAAATTGCATGTGGGCACATTCTGGGGAAGATCGTGCCCCGTCCTGTGGACAAAACCGTCGCTGGCAAAAGGGGTTGGGGGATGTAGGGACTGGGGGGAGGAAGAGGAGGGGAGGCAGCAGCAGGCAAACCCCCAGCGAGAGCGGGGTCCTTCCTGCAGGGTGCTGCAGGAGGCCCGGGATGGCACAAACCAGCAGGGCTGACTAAACAAGAAATCAAAAAAAAAAAAAAAGAAAGAGGGGGAAAAAATCAAGCCAGAGTTTCTTAACATTACCTCCAGTCCTGTTTTTTTTTTTTTTTTAAGAGTTCCCTTGAAGCCTTGTCTATATAAATGTTGAATTATATGGTTCTTTGACTCTTTACTAGAAATTGCTCTGAATTACCTTTTTTTTTTTTTCAATATATATAATCTGTTCCATTTCCAGCGCTCTGCCGTATCTCGCAGAGGAGTGTCTGTAGCTGTCGACCGGCTCCTTCTGCCGCTGCCAGGCTGCTGGGCTGTGTCTTCTAATAAAGTTGCCCTCTGTTCCACGGCAGGGCAGTAATCTGTAATGAAAATTTTATGAGAGTGGTTGGGAAACGGAGTTCGAATCTGGGTCTCAAGTACGAATTTCATAACACCCCAGGCGTGTATCGGCGCGATGTTTGGGGACTCAGAAATAAAAGGGACCGTTTCCCAACAACCCTGTTGTCCTTAAACCCCTTCTCGATGGGGTCACTGGAAATGTTTGTGGCTCAGACCTGTCCCTTCTGAGCCCCCGGGGCTACGGGGTGTATTTGGGAACCCGGTGAGTTGGAGCATCACCAAGACATGGTGCCGCAGCCGTCCACCCTCAGGGAGATGGCAACAGCCCCGTGTGACCCTGCAGGACAAGGGGGCTGTTTGGTGGCACTGCTGTCACCGTGTGTGGGGCTGCAGAGACCCTCCCCACAACAACCAGCTGGTGGCATTCACAGGTCCTGATGGTGGGCCTGGTGATGTCTGAAGAAGTGAAAGGAAACATGATGCTGTCTCTCTTTCTAGAGGCTTCAGACGAGATGGAGAACTTTATACAGGCGTCATCTCTGTTCTGCTGGGATTGCTGGAGGTCTCTTCGTTGCCCTCACTGAATTTGACTTCTCCTTGGTACATCCCACTCCTGGACTAGAGAGGCCATGGGTTCAGTCCTGTGCAGTGTTTCTGATGGTCTTGTTCTCCATGAAGACAACCTCGATGGCTGGGCTTACTCAGGTATTCATGTTTGCACACAGTGTCTCTCTGATATATTAATACCCGTGTTTCCATTGCAGTGACATTTTCAGCGGCTTCAGGTGCTGGTTACAAAGAAGGTAAGAAAGTCCTCAAGAATGTAGGGGAAATAAAGTCTCTTCAGAGGTGGCTGAAGCCTCCCCTGGTCTCCCGGGCTGACCTTAAGGCTGGGGTGTGGGAGAACAGAGCCGGGGTGCTCCTGGACGTGGGATGGATGTGACTCATCCCTGGTGGGGGTTTGGCAGGAGGGGATGGTCAGTGGCCACACTTCAAACACCTCTCTGCTCGCCTGTGATCATCCCTGTCTTTTCCATCTCCCATATGGTACTTTTCTTGTTTTTCTTGTTATTACTGTCATTATTCTATGAAAACCAGTTAAATGCAGAGGACTGGGGTCCCACCTGCCCTGTGAAGCACCGTCTGTCCTCTCTGTCACCTCTCTGTCCCCACTCGCTACCTCCCATGACGGTCGCCGTGGGCTGGGACGGGACGTGGGCAAACGTTCAGGCTCAGCTGCTGTTGTTTGGATTTGGCACGTCTATGCTAAACAGGAGGCATTAGCCCTCTCCGGGATTGATCAATATTTAATGTGGAATTTACAAAGATTGACTTGAGGATGCATTTAAAATGGGAGCATTAGCCGTAGGTGGCAATTTCCAAGTCGCGGCAGTAGAGTTTGATTATTTAGAGAGAGGGCATTTCGTACATTTAAAATAATCCTTAGGGCTGCAGGGCCCGCTGCATCCTCTCTCCTCCTAAACTGTTGGCTTTCTAGTTGTTTTGTTTGTTTATATTCAATATTAATCACCCCTCCTGCTTGCTCAGTGCCGGGCTGGGCTGATGGGGCTCACGCAGCCGGTGCTGGCCGGGATGGGGAAGCATCTCAGCTCCCTTTTGGAGTTTTCCTGGTGTCCAAGAACCAAAGCCGTTGTGGGAAGCGGAGTCTGATGGTATTCCCAGTGTGTGCTGGCCATGCTGGGTGCTCCAGGCTGCTGGGGTGTCCCCCTCCACATGTCCCGCTCAGCGCTGGGCTGGGCTGGCGGGGCCCACGCAGCCGGTGCTGGCCGGGATGGGGAAGCATCTCAGCTCCCTTTTGGAGTTTTCCTGGTGTCCAAGAACCAAAGCCGTTGTGGGAAGCGGAGTCTGATGGTATTCCCAGTGTGTGCTGGCCATGCTGGGTGCTCCAGGCTGCTGGGGTGTCCCCCTCCACATGTCCCCACAGCACGGGCATCAGTGAATGGCTGCTTAGGGAGGTTAATGTCTTTGGAGATTTTCAAGACCCGCCTGGATGCAGTCCTGAGTGGCATGATCTGACGTGCTCTGGGTGGTCCTGCTTCAGCAGGGGAGTTGGACTAGATGATCTCTATGGTCCCTTCCAACTCTAAAAATTCAGTGAAATATTTTAGGGAGGTTAATATCTATCTCCAGGTGAGACCCCCACAACCTCCACCAGGCTCCATAGAACCCCCCAGGGATGTCACCATCCCAGCCTCTGGGGACCAGGCTGGGTTCTCTCCTCCCACCCCCAAGTCCTCGCTGGGATTTACTCATCCCCCAGCGCAGCGGGGCCGGGGTGGGACGTTGTGCTTGCCCACCATACGTGCCCGCAGAGACTCACAAAATTGCTGTTTTATCTTGGCTCGCCTGTGCCGCGAGCCGCGTTAACGAGAGCTGACAGGTCTGAAATAGCTGATCTGCACCCATTCAGGTGGCCGAGGCAGCAATTCACAGGAACGGTGGGGCCACGGGATTGAGTGTGGGGACTTTTGGGTGTTCGGGCTGGAGCGGTGAAGGATGGCTCCACCAAAACCCAGAGCACCCAGGGGTTCGTACGCAGCCAGAGCTCCCCGTGCAATTGTCTGCCTAAAATCAAATTCAGGGCTTAAATGAGAAAAAGAAACTGCACAGCCTGGATTGTTAAGGGCCATGAGCAGGATGAGGTGATGGCTCCTGCCTTGGTGATGTTGGTTTGGTACTGAGTCCCTGGGAGGAGAGCTGGTCCCTGTGCTGGTGCTCACGGGGAGCCAGGAGCCGGTGCTGGCTCCTGCAGCCACGTGGCTTCTTCCCAAATTCAGATTTCACCCCCAATGACCAAGCCAGCTCTGCACCCCTTACCTGAGCGGTTCATAGTTAGAAAGGCAAACCAGCAGCTCCTAATTCATCCTTTTTTAGCTCAGCATTGCTAAAAAATCCAGGGATGACTCCGTGGACAACTCCAGGCTTTCTCCTGTGCTGGTGGGGGGGTGAGCAGATTTATTCCTGTCCTTTTGAGGTGATCACAGATCTGGCCCCAAATTTAACCCCTCTCTGCAGTCCTTGTGAGGAGAAGAAAACCCTTGCAATTGCTTATATGATGGGGAGAAATTATTTCCCTTCCTCCCCTTTATCTAACTGTTCTACTAAGACTTTGCTCAATTTTATGTAATTAAAGAAGCTTGAAAACAGCTTGTTTCATATACGGAAAAGGAGCACAACATATGGTAACGACAGAGCTGTTCATAAATATGAATGTTTTTATATTTAAAAAAAAAAAGAGTGGAAATGTATTGCTGGAACCATCGTTGAGGTGTTGGAGAGGAGAACGGGGACACCCATGGGTGCAGCCTCCTGTGTCCATCCCCAGGCTGTGGGGATCCGGCTGTCGGTGGGGGGCTGCTGGGGTCCATACTGGTGAGATGCTGGATGGGATTTGCTGTGGCAGGTCCCCGCTTTTGTGCAAAATAAAGATAAATAAGGACTTATTTCCCTTTCTCCTCCCCCCTCAAATCGAAGCACAAATATGACAAGTGTTATGATTAAGGCTGAGCTGCGGCCCCGCGCATCTCTCCCCTCGCAGATTACTATGGAAATCAGCCACTTAATATTGCTGCTTCCCTCCTCCGGGTGCCGGGCTGGGGGGCACTGGGACACACTGGGTGACAGCCCCCAGCCCGTGGGGGGTCACACGCTGCCGGGGCAGGGGGACAGGGGACACGTGTGCCGTGAGGGAGCAGTTCACCCAGCACGTGTCAGACCTGGCTAGTGCCAACCTGGTCCAGCAACTCACTTCATCGGCCCTTTTTAATAGTAACTTGTGTTTTTTTCCCAGCACCTCTTGTCTGAGAAGCCCGGACGGTTTCCAGCGCTGGGTAATGGAAGCTGCATCCCTGGGGACATCAGGGAGAGGAGCTGTGACATCTCAATGAGCTTAACACCAACCCTCCCCCCGAGCACTGAAGAGCTGCTTTCTGCCTGCAATAAACAGCTCTTCCAACACGTCACTGCTGCCCTGGAAGAGGAAGAGCTTTTCCTGTTGTCCTCGCTCTCTAAAACGGAGGTTTCCCCGGTAAGAGGTGGTGGTGACGGTGCTGGGTACCTGGCTTGGAAAATGTTGTTTGTTCCTCCCCGGCTGATGCCTGCACGTCCCTGTGCACAAACGTGTTCCATCCATAGCTCTGGAGATGGAAAATGAGAAGGGTTTGATCTGAAGTGCCCACAAGAAAGCCGGGAAGGGACTTTTTACAAGGGTATGTAGTGACAGAACAATAGGGCTTGATCTGAAGTGCCCACAAGAAAGCTGGGGAGGGACTTTTTACAAGGGTATGTAGTGACAGAACAAGGGGTGATGGCTTCCGACGGGAAGGGGTTGAGGTGGGATCTCAGGAAGAACTTGTTTGGTGTGAGGTGATGGTTTCCAATGGGAAGGGATTGAGGTGAGATCTCAGGAAGAACTTCTTTGGTGTGAGGGTGGTGAGAGCCTGGCCCAGGTCGCCCAGAGAAGCTGTGGCTGCCCCATCCCTGGAGGGGTTCAAGGCCAGGGTGGATGATGGGGCTTGGAGCAACTTGGTCTGGTGGGAGGTGTCCCTGCCCATGAGGACTAGATGGTCTTTAAGGTCCCTTCCAACCCAAGGCTGAGTGGAGAGAAGCACAGGTTTATTACGTGTCTGGTCTTGTTTGCTCTGGAGCCAGGGCTGGGGCTGCAGCAGAAGCTGCTGGGACTGGGGGGGTCAGGTTTGGGGTGCTGCTGGCAGCCCCTTCCTGCGTTCAGTGTGGTGCCATCAGACCGATGGGTCTCCAGCTCCTCCAGTGGGCACCCGTCACAGGTTGTTCGTGTTATTTAGTGTCACATCACTAGTGACCACCACACACGAGGCCACCAGGAGGGACTGGTGGGCCATCAATGGCTCCACTTTGATGTCTTTGAAGGCCATCAATGCCTTCCCATGGCAGCCTGCCAGCGTCCCCTCCCGCCTTCCCTCTGCTCGGGATCTTAGTGTTTAACATGTGCTTCCCTCCTGCTAATACATGGAGGGCTGTTCATTTCTGGGGGGTTTTAATCTCACTTATTTTGCTGCTTATTCTGTGAAAGGAGATTGGAACAGCAGTGGGACACGGTGGGCTGCGTTGTGGCGCACGTTGCAAAGCTGCGACGATGGGAATAGTGGCACAGCAAAGACATTATTAATGAAGATGCTAAGCAGGGAAGGTACACCAAGCTCATGTACCTGATCTCGCCTGGGTTGTACCTGACCAGCACATCCATCTATTGCTGGTATTCATCCATTTTTTAAAAACGCCTTCACCGTTGATGTCAGCCTGCCTGGGAGTGTTGTGCCATTTAAAAGAATCAAAGCCAATTAAGTCCAAAAAGTTCACAACTGAAGTGCTGCTGCTTCCCAGCTCCTGGGCTGGGAGAGAGGGGGGGGACCCTGGGGGACAGGGACACCCTGAACTTGCTTGTAGGATGGTCACAGACCTCAGTCATCCTTAGAGACCTGCTCCTGGTGGAGCTGCCATCCCAGGGCACAGAGCACCGGAGTGGGGTACCCCTGGGGGACAGGGACACCCCAAACTTGCTTGTAGGATGGTCACAGACCTCAGGCATCCTTAGAGACCTGCTCCTGGTGGAGCTGCCATCCCAGGGCACAGAGCACCGGAGTGGGGTTCGGGCTGGGGACCTCAGCCCTGTGCCCACCCTGGGGGGGCTGGGAACGTGGGGGCTCCTTGGAGCTGCTTGTCCAAGAGAAATGCAAATACGGGACAATCAGCCTCCGCGGCAGCAAAGATGTGATGAAACCCAATCAGTTAATAACACTTCAAGGCAGTGGAAGAATTGCAGATGAACGTGTTTTTAAATAACATTTTTTTTTTTTTTTTAAATCCTCACCAGACCTATTCCTCTGGACTTTTAGGGGAAAAAAAACCCCACCCTTATTTTGGCTTGTATCTTGCAGAAAGGGCTGCTGGTTTCAAAGGCCAGGGAGTCTTGGCAGAGCTCTACCATTGCGTCCTCCTGCGCCTTTGCAGTTCCTGAAAAGGCACCTCTGTGGCCCCACTGAGCCCCCGGCAGCTGGAGGAGGGTCCCGGGGGAGCATCTCAGGGACCCCCCACCCGGGTTGGTCCCCCCAGGGGATGCTGCACCGAGCTCCAGCCGCCCGGGGTGGGAATAAACACTGCAGGAGCAAAACAGTTCGACAGAGCGAGCTGACAAGCATGAGAAAAAGAAGGTTTTTGAGACCCGGATAGTAATCAAGGATAATTTGTTGATTTGCCATCCGGAGTCATTTCTTGCGGGTTGGTTTTTTTTTTTTTTCTTCTTTCCCCCTACACAATTTGCTGCCTGCCTTTGGGGAGGGCGGGGGGAAGCGCGATCCCTCCATCCTCCGCCGAGCTCCGAGCGAGCTCCTTCTGCCTGATTAAGGGCTGTCGGGATGATTGATGTGTTCTTGCTGGAGAAGGTGAGTCCCTTCGCCGTGACAGCTGGGTTTGACAGCCCGGCAGAGACCGGCCCTCAACAACACCTTCCTCTTCAAATACCTGTATTTTTCCCAGCCTGGACAATACCAGGCTGTGGATCCCGTGGTGAGGGTTGTGCTCTCCACCAGGCAACAGCATGTGTCCTGTGAAGGTCAAAAGCCCCCAGAGCCCCTGTTCCCTCCATCTTGGTCCCTGGATAAGGACCAGAAGAGGAGGAGGAGGAGGGTGGAGAGGCAGCTGGAGGGTGGGCACCTCCTCAGTAAGGTGAGGGATGGCCCCTTGCAGCAGGTCACTGTGGAGTGAGGGCTCTGACCATCCTCTGACTGAGAATGAAGGGGTTTGGTTCTGACACTGAAGATGTGCAGGTGATGTGTTTTTTTCAAGGTCAAACATCAGGGCTGTGTGTCATGGTTTCAGCTGGGATGGAGCTGATTTTCTTTCTGGCAGCTGGTGCAGGGCTGTGTTTTGGGGCTGGGATGCGAACAGTGATCATAGAATCACAGAATCAGAATGGTTTGGGTTGGAAGAGACCTCAAATATCATTGAGTTCCAACCCCCTGCCCTGGGCAGGGACACCTCCCACCAGAACAGGTTGCTCAAAGCCCCATCCAGGCTGATCTTAGACACCTCCAGGGATGGGGCAACCACAGCTTCTCTGGACAACCTGGGTGGGCATCACCACCCTCAGAGTGATGACAGGGCACTGGTGGTTTGGGTTGTTGTTGGGCACTCAAAGCCTTTTCTGCTCCTCATACCACCCCACCAGTGATGGGCTGGGGGGCACGAGGAGCTGGGAGGGACACAGCTGACCCCGACTGGCCCAAGGGACATCCCATGCCATGGGACATCATGGTCAGCCCTCGCAGGGGTGGGTGACAACTCACCCTTCCACCGTGGGAAAGCAGGTGGGGAACATGATGCTATCCATGATCAGCCCTCTCAGGGGTGGGTGACAACCCCCCTTCTGCTGTGGGAAAGCAGGTGGGGAACATGATGCTATGGAGAAGGGCAAAAGGCACAAAACTCCTTGGGGTGATGCTGGAGACCTTCCACTGGGTGACATCAGTACTTGGGAGGGAAAGGGGAATTTGGTGCTTCTTGAAACTCATATGGTGTATGGGAATGGGCATCTGTCCTGGAGAATACCATGAACAGATGCTCCAGCGCTTATTATTTTAAAAGCTATGAATTTAAAATGCGTTAATTAGGAGGAGTGAAGAGAAACATCAGCAATTCCAACTGATCATCCACAGGAGCCTTGTACAGGAAAATAAATGCTAGAGTGCAAAAATACAGCCTGAAATCACGGGGTAGATGCTGGGCTTTGCTCTCTGTGAGGCCCCGGCCAGCTGACCTGGAGGGGATCTTTTCTAAGCCCTGAAAAGCAGGGAAATCTGCCTGGAATGAGTATTTGTTTCAGATTTGCAACAATCTATGAATGTGTGGATGGGGCAGCCGAGGTTTGTTGGTGTGGATGTGGGAACTTCATGTTCTTATTTCATATACGCCCTCAGACACCGCTTGTCTGGCTGGAGAACTGAGGAGGAAAGCCAGGACGAGCCCAGACTGAGTAGCTGCCTCCAAAACCTGGCTTACTGGGAGCCCAGTTAGTGTCTCCTGGGTTTGTGCAGAGGTGCTGGCTGCTCTGCGGCCACGCGAGCCGCGGTGCTGCCGGGAGAGAATACCATAGAGCGGAAAAAAAATATCTTACTTAAGTCTTTGCAAAGCCACAGATAATGCACTGCAAGAGTGAACAACCAGGATGAAAAATAATTGCACTCCTATTTTTCTCCAGCTTTTCTTATCAATGACTTTATCACCTTTGGTTTTATTTTACACCTTATTTAGACTTTACTGTAATCCCAGCTATTTCACCATTGACACCTCCTTAATACCTTGTCTAACACCTCTGACACCTCTGGCTAATGCCCAGGCCCTTCTCCAGCACAGAGCAGCTCTAGCGAAAAGGAAAAGAGAGGAAAATGGAGAGAGAAAAATTATTTACTGCCCAGGCTATGTGAATAATAACCTTGGAGGAGAAAGGGTGGGGGCCAGCCTTCCCCACGCAGCTGAACTCTGCTATCTCCCCACATCAGTCTACATCTGCCCCTTCCTTATTATTTAAAGATCGCGCAGAAAGTGTTACGCAGGAAGGAAGCAGCCGGAGGATTTATTGTTTGAGGGAAACGGCCACCTATAAAGGCTCAACTTGGTGAACTGAAGCCAATTAATTCCTCTCACTCCGACGCCCTGTGCCAAGTCCAGCCCCACTCAAACCGTTCTCGAGCGGCAGGGGCTTTGGTACCCACCCAGCCCCCCTGAACCCATCGGCTCTTTGCAGGGTGGGTGCTGTGGCCAGGGCTTTGTCCCTTGTTGCCACCCCCAAGGGTGCATTTTTGGGGCTAATTCTCCTTTCGTGGCTGAGGAAGGTGCCTGCACTCTTTGCAGGGGGTCCCTCTTTTGCAGCATTGAGAGTTGCCATTCAAATATTCCTGGTTTTCTGGTTGGGAGGAGACTAACTGGGATGCTGGGACACCAGGCTGGGTTTGTTCCTCTGGGGGTGACTTTGAGGGGGGTCCAGCAGCTTCTCCTGCAGGAGCATCCCACCAAAGCCAGGAATTCCCACTAGGAAAACTGCCCCCCCTTCTCCCTTTGGCAGTGTTTAACGAGGGTGACTTTTCCTGGCAGCCTGACCTGGAAGAAATCCTGCTGCAGCCCCAGCACTGGCCATAACACACCAATACACTCCATTTCCTTCCCCCTCCTCTGATCTCTGAGCCTAAAGACTATTGCTACATTACCTAGATTTAACTACCCATTACACAAACTATATCTCTAAAGCAAGGGATATGGCAGCTTTATTATAAGTTTATTACATGCTAATTCAAGCAAATAAATTTGCTCCAGCTGTGGAGCAAAGGAGATTAATAACCTCGAAGATCACTTCGCTGCTTTGATGAGTTTCTTGAACAGAGTAGAGTATATTTAGGAAGAGCAACTAGATTAGTCAAAAAACCCCTTTAATTATTAGTGACACTGTGCAAACTGCTTCATATGAGTGGAATACCAACTACTTAACTCCCTGACCTTATTATTCAAATAAACACTTCTTATTATAGCAACATGACTTGCTCGTCAACACATCAAATCAGCTGCCTGGGTGGTGGTTTGGGTGTCCCCGCTGTGTCAGCAGCCGGGCTGCATCAGGGGTAAAACGGCCTTAAAGGTGCAGGGGCTCCTGCTCAGAGGATTTAAGGACCTTTCTGAGCAGAGAAATGCACTTTGCTGGGCTGGTCTCAGTCCTCAGCCCTTCTCCTGCCCAGGGTGTGTGATCCTGGTTGCTATTCTGCAGTTAATTTAGGTGCTTCTGGAAGTGCTTCAGGCTGGATGCGTGGAACTGTCTTGATGTTGCTGATGTTTTCATGCCTTCTCCAAGATTTGTGTGTGAGTTTTGTAGACCAGCCTTGGGTAGGGCATTGTGGGGGTTGTTCTTGTCACTGGACCTCTCCCAGTCCTCTCTTGCCATCCCCTTTGCTGGAACCCAGGGCAATCATGCACTTGCTGGTTCATCTTTGTTGTAACCGGGGTAGGGTGGGATGCTGGAGCAGGACATGGGGTTTTCTGCCCCTTTTTAGAGGTAAAAAGCAGGGGCAGAGGGGCTTCCAAAAAATATTTCAGATGTCATGAATATATATGTGCTGTTTGCTGAGTAGATAATTGTTGGAGATCCTTCCTGGTGCAAAAGGGTTCACAGGGTTGGAAGGGACCTCTGGAGATCACCTAGTCCAACCCCCTGCCAGAGCAGGTCCATCCAGAGCAGGTCCCACAGGAACATGTCCAGGTGGGGTTTGACTGTCTCCAGAGAAGGAGACTCCACCACCTCTCTGGGCAGCCTCTTCCAGGGCTCTGCCACCATCAAAGTGAAGAAGTTCCTTCTCACGTTTAGGTGGAACTTCTTATGCTCAAGTTTGTGCCCAAAGTTTGGTTTCACTCTGAAGGTCTTTCTGGGGAGCGATGAGGGGTGTCCACCCTCCCCAGGGGAAGCTGCTGGGTCCCATCCTGTCCCTCCTGGGCAGAGTGGTGCTTTGCAGCCCCTTTGGCTGTGCTGAGGGACATGTACCAGCTCCTTGAGTGTTAAATGAAGCCTGGTCTGGCCCTGGGTAGAACATGTCACACTTTCACTGCGCTGGGTGATGGCTGCTGTTTGGGAAGGGGCAGAAAACGGGCACTGTCATGACACTGTGGCACCCAGGGACCTGCCAGGGGGCTCCTACCCATTTGGGTAGGAATCATGCATTTTTGCTTGTTGCCACTCGGTCGCAGGAGGAAGGTATTTGTGACCCGTTGTCAGTGCTTCGATACGGGAGGGAGGGATGGATGGAAAGGCACCTCCTGCCCTTGTGGCCTGGGGAAATGTCCCCAGTGCCGTGTCCTGTGCCCTGACACCGCAGCGGCTGCCCTTGAGCCGGACGGGTGGAGGCGGCGGTGGCTGCGGTGGAGCGGAGCGGACACGGGGCGCTGATCCGCATCGCTGGGTCCCCCCTTCATTTTCTCTGCTTCCATTTTTACCCGTCAGCCCAGCCGGGCTCGGGGGATGCTGGTGCCTGGGGGATGCTTGGGGGGGATCGGAGCTTGGGGGTGTCACTGCGTGGGGGGGTCCCCAGGGTGGAGGGAACCACCCTGCGGGGACAGGGTGGCTCCAGCCCCTCTTCCAAAAGCAGCAAATGGAGAATATTCTCCTGCCCCGTGCTTCCTGCTCTCCCCGTCTCTCTCCGCCGCAGAAGGCAGCCCTTCTGCCTTCAAACGGTTTCTATTATATGTAGAGCAAGCAAAAAATGATGTGTTAAATACAGCCCGGGCTGAAGCTCTGAATCAAATCAATTCTTTTTTTGATTCCCTGAGCTTTTGAATTTTCAGCCCTGCCGAAGAATTGTTAGCACAAGAATAGGGCTGAAGGAGCAATCCTTTCGTATCACTATTGACTCAATTATTTTCCCTCTTGATTTTCTATGAAGCGGGGCCGCGATGCCGCGCCGATATGCTGATTGCTAATGGCAGAGCATTGTTACCTTCCTCTCCCCATGTGCTACGGGCTGCATTTTTGGGACCTAGTTTTATTTTGATTGAAGCAAACCATGATGGATTGGGGGGGTTGCGCAGAGCTTTTCGCCACAAGAAGCCAGGAGGAGCCTCGGTTGGGCTCGGGGCTGCGGCAAAGGGTGATGGTTCTTGCTGGGGTGGCTTTGGGGGTGACCTTCCTCCCTCTGCCCTCCTCCCAGCCCCGCTCTCGGGACGTTCCCGGCGCTGCCGATCGATGGGCCCAGCGTGGCAGAAAGCGGAGAGGTTGCATTTACACAGTGTCACGACTATCAATATTGACAGGTCGGGACGCGTGTCCTTCGGGCCGGCGTGTGCTGTCAGCGCCGGGTTATTAATGCCCCAGTGGCTGCCCATGGCCCGAGTGCTGCGGGGGGGGGTCACCGGTGGCTCCATCCCGGTGCCCGGGCAGGGATGCTGAGCCCAGCCCTGGGTGCTACATCTCTGGGGTCCTCACCTCCCTTCAGCATCTCGGCTCGGGCACCCTTTGCATGGATGCTGATGGATGCTGTGTTATCCAGCTGCTTTGGATCAGGGCACAGGGACAGGGATGTGGCTCTGGCTCCACCGTGGGCAGTTTGGGAGTGTTTGGAGCCCACAGCTCCCTTCAGGCTCCCTCTTTCAAGAGAAGAGAGAGGAATTCCCCACCCATCAAAAGGTGGGGAAAGAGCGGCAGGAAGCGCTTTGGATCTCTGGATGAAAGGGGCTGAGGAGGAGCAAAAAGACCGCTCTGCTTTGAAGATGCAAAGCTCTGTACAAACCCTCAGCAGTTTTACCAGAGGTTCAAACGCACCCCCAGCTTTAAAAAAGCCAAAGTATGGACTTTTTTGTGCTTACTGTTCTCGCTGATGTTTATGCTGCATCACTCACAATGGCCAGGTGCTCTTTAGACGCAGGATGTGACACAGCTGGGATGTGAGGGGTGGGGGCCGTGGGGCTTTAGGGCTGGGGAGGGGGTCACCGGTGCCCCAGCTGGGGCAGGGGACAGCCCGAGCCACGCTGGAGGGACAGGGGTGAGGGGCAGCTGCGGAGAAGACAGCAAGGACCAGAGCCATCGCTTGGTCCTGCACCCCCGGGGGTTTATTTATGGCATCCTTGCTGTGGGAGAGCTCTTTAGGGCTGGGTCACTGCTGTGCTTCAAATTAGTGAGAAATAAAGGACTCAACGCTGGTGGGAAGCACCCCGAGGTGTCCTGATGTGGCTGCAAGGAGGGAGGGGGGGGCATCACCCTGAACCAGGCGGTGGCACCAGCCCCTGCTCCTGCTTGATGCCACTTGCCGTGGCCCCCCCTGCCCAGAAACAACAACATGCTGGGTTTAGTGGCAGAGGGTGATGGCCGAGGGGCTCCCCAGTTCCTACCACCGAACCCCGGCACGATGGGGCGCGAGTGGCACAAATCCTGGGGACATTTGAGCCGCCGTTAACATTGGGAGATGCTGCAAGCGCCGATGCCGTCATCGCTCCCGTCGCTGGCTCGAGACGGGGTCGTTCGGTTAATGCACGTTTCAGTCTTCATTGCCTTTTTAACTAGTTTTTAATCAGTAATTATTAGCGAGCGGGAGCGGGTGCACAGGCTCCTCTCGCACGCTCCCTGGGCGAGTGCCACTCAATATGTCACGGCAATTAGCGCCCGGCGGCGGGGCACGGGCTGGACACTGTCACCAGCCCCTCACCGGGACCTCGGTGGGTCCCCAGGCTCCGTGGCTGCTCCTAAAAAAACCCAGCAGTGGATGGGAACGTGCCCGAGCAACGCCAGCCCCCTGTGCTTTGTAGTTATTAATGTCGATAAAGGTCAATCTGGGTGTGGATTTGGTGATCAGGGCTTGCTGCCACCCTGGGGTAAAAAAAAATGGGGGTAATTAATTCAAATGGGGTAAAAAGAGGACCAGGCTCTTCCGCTGGTACCAAAAAAGAAACTTTAATTTTCTTTGTTCGCCCTTGCAGAGGAGAAGAAAGGAGCGTGTGGTGGATGGAGCAGCAGCCGCCAGCCCGGCCCGTGGGAGCCTGCGCTGCTGCTAATTACAGCCGCTGCCATGGAGGTAAATAGCAGGGAAATCAGGCTTCCACTGCTTCAGAAATGAAGTCAAGTATCGGTGCCCTTTGCAAATAGCTAATGAATTACAAGTATCTCTCTATACACAGCCGCTGACATCACCTTATGACCAACTGAAAAGCCGCAGCCGGGCACCCTCGAAATGTAGAGCCTGCTGCCATTGTTGGTGTCTTATGATATTTAAAATCATTGCTTGCAGAATAGTATAAAGGATTTTTTGGGGGTGGGATTGTCATTACATCCAGGGTTTCAGCGCTCGGTGCTCTCGCCCCACACTCTGGGTGGCATCTGGGCTAGTGCCTGCCGTGGGAATCGGTACCCCGTGGAACAAATGAGCTTTAAAACCCCCTCTATTTTATTACTCTTTATTAATAATGAGGAGGCCCTTGTCAATAGCCATGAAAGGAAGTGCTTAAGCTCATAATTAATAAATGCTGGCTTGGTTTCTGCTGCTGAACTGCAGCCTCCAGATGCCTGATGGGGGGGGGCACAGAGCTCGGAGGGTGCGTGTGTCTGCGCCGCGGGGGCACAAACCTGGGAATGTCCCCCCCGTGTCCCCAGGAGAGCAGGGACATCCTCTGTGGGGGGTACCACACAGCCCTGCCCCCGTGGGGGGGGCACAGGGATGCAGGGGTCTCACCTGCCCCCCCCCCAGATACCACACTGTGGTCTCCCCCCTGCAAAACCCCAAAGAGCCCCAGCTGCCTCCTGAAACCCATCGTTACCGCTGGGTCATAAATGTTTATGACAGGAGGGAAAGGAAGTAAATCACATTTATATCCCTTGTTTTCTTTATCGGGGCACTAATTTGACAGGGAAGGGAAATTTTTGCTTATTTTACAACTCTGATTTTGGCTGCAATTTGATTTCAGTAGCTGGGAGGCGAATGCAGAATCTTATTTTTATTCCGGCGTCGGTATAAAAATTTACATTTTGACACAGACCCCCACTAACATTTTAGTGCAGATATAGCGGGCCTCCGGGCTCCGCACAAAACACATAACCCAACACATAATACACTCATAATTCACTAATGTTTGCTGAATGACAGGGTTAAGTGGCTGCTATTCCCGGCCTCCCACCACACTAATGTACTCCAGACCTGCGCGCCTTTTCTTCTGGATTGCAGTCAAATCGTTTCCTGCAGCCCTCGCAGTGGCAGCTCCTTCCACCCCCAATAAACACAACTTCTGAAATTATTTTCATTTGTTTTTCTAATCTAATTTTCCCCTCGGTGCTCCACTAATCATCAATCCCATTAAGGGCTTGATGTGTTGACTGCTTTCCAGAGAGGAGCCCGTCCCGCATCACACCGAGCATTGACCTTCACTGGCACCATCCTGGCCGAGCCCCGGTGCTGTCACCCCCCCATCCCAGCCCCCTGGGACCCCACGATGGGGGACGGACCCGGGGGTGATGCCCGAGGTGGGGGCTGCTGTGGGTGCTGGTGGGGCTGGACCATCCCCTCCATCCCAACCCGCATCCTGACCTCCTGGCCCTGCTGGAACTTGTGCTGTCCTGGGTGAAATAATGTGAATATTTAAGATGTAAAAAAGGAGGGGCTGGTTTTCCTTCTCTCCCCACCCCAGGGCTGCTCTGGAAGGAACATGGATGGGTTTGCTGCTGTTTACAGGAAACTTGATGGTTTTTTTTCCCTCCACAGACAGGCTGCTCCATGTCCCCCCGCCAGCGGCTCCCTCCCCTCCGAGGCAAGGTAAGCCGGTCCCCAAAGGGGAAGCGAGGACAAAGCAGGTATGATTTTTTTACCCCCCATCACCAGAATTAAACATTTCACCCCCCTCGAATGAAAGGGACTCCACGGATCTGTTCAAAACAGTTTATTGTATTTTTTTTCGTCAGACAAACACATTGATTTCTGGACCACAGTAGAGGATGGAAACCTTTCACAAACTTATTTATTTGAAAATACAAATATAAAATTATACTTTCCACATCTGTGATGTGAGAGACCCCCATCCACATAGTATTTTACAACAGGGCTTTAGAAAGCCATACACAGAGACCTGAAAGATGCTTGATATATATAGATACATATATATATGTATATATATAAAAAAAAAGTCACTACCAAAGTTCTCATCAGTTCATACTAAAGTATAAAAGGAAGGGCTAGGCCTGCCACTGTGCCATAGTTTATTTAGGTACATTTATGACCACCTGAAATGCTTAGACTTGCATCCTAGTACTGATGGAGTTCAGACCTCGTACAACAGAGAATGACGGGGGGGGATTCGCTACCTACGAGGGTCGACGCGACAGGGGAGCCCCACACACGGCATTGGGGGGACACACAGACCCCCGGGGCGGGGGGCACGGGGTCCTGCTCCCCCCCGGGGGCTGCACCCTGCTGGGACACGGAGCTCTCTCGAGACAACACAGTCGGGACTGTTTGGGGACCGAGAACCGATCACGAGGATTTACTTTCTCAAACTACTATTATTTTTTTTTGTCTTTTTTTTTTTCTTTTTTTTTTTTTTTTTGGGATCTACTTTAGCTTTTCATGTTCAGTAGCTTGTTTTCTCACTACTTGCAGTCAGTCAGAAAGTTCATGATCACAAGTAAAAGAAGAATAAAGTCCAGAAAAGGTCAGATACTCCAGTCAAATGTCTGAGTTCAATGGACTTCAGCCTGTGTTCCCAGAAATATGATGCCATACCTCTCTTAATTGTCTGATAAGAGAGTTGTAAGGAGTAACTTACTTGACCGTCTATCTCCTCTTATAAGCTTTTTTTTTTTTTGGTAATTTTTATTACAGTATTAAAGTATTGCTTAGCTTACAGAATCTCCTCACGTAGTGTTCGCACGCGGCAATGGGTTTTGTTTTTTGTTTTGACTCGGATTCTGTACGTATGAAACTCTACAGTGTCTGTGCGCAGACCGGGATCTGCCGGTGTGTCTTCGATGCATCCTGTCTCTTCACCTTAACACTAACTTCAGTTTGTTGTTTTTTTTTTTTTTTTTTTCCTGTTTTCAAACTTTTTTGGGTTAAAAAAAAAAAACCAAACCACTTAAAAAAAAAAAAAAAAAAGAATTCAAAAAATTCCACCCAAGAGACATTTCCATAGCATAAAAGACAGCTATGAGTTAGTGTTGGTTTTTTTTTGTTGTTGTTGTGTATTTTGTAAACAGTTTCATATGCAATATCATACATAACCATGGCTGGCCTTCAGTAAAAATGTAGTAAACTATATTGCTTTATTATTGATTATGTTGCATTGAGTGAATGGCAGAAACGAAACAGGAAGGTAAGTGTGGCTGGAGTCGCTAGCCCTCATTCACACTAGGGATGAAAACAGCATCCTAGGCTTCAGAGCAGGGAAGAAAAAGAAATCTGAACACCTTTCAGGTCGTTATTACCAACAATTACCCAATGGTTGAACTAGCCTAGCAAGATGTGTCACATTCACCAGCGGTACGCTGCTGTACAATGGAAAAATAATAATAATAATAATAAACTTACAGCACCTTAAGCCATGCTACCTTAAAGTCCAAGCTACAAATTCAACTTAAAACAAACATTTATGAAGTAAAAAAAAAAAGGACAGATCAGGCTTCATTTTAATCAAGCCAATCACAAAGGCGTTTTGGTTTTTGTTTTTGTTTTTTGTTTTTTATTTTGAAGGGGAGAAGGGTACCCGAGCTTTGTGGCTTGTTACAGCTCCCCTCCGGAGGTCCCTGGGGTGCAGGACCCGTTCCCCGGTGTGGTGCCTGGGGGGGAGGAGGTGCTTTGGGTGCCCATTTTGCACATTTGTATCAAAAGCTCTTTTTTTTTGGTCACTCTGGGGGTAGCGGGTCCGTATCTGGGAAGAAAAGGGCGATATCCCTCGGCAGGACCCTTCCCTGGCTGTGCTTGACTAAAACAAAGGTGGAGCTGAACCTTTGTGCTGAAAAATTTACAAAAAACCCCCAAACAAACAAACATAGGAAAAATAAAACCACCCTTGGAAATGGACTTCTAGATGAGTGGGGGACTAACGTGAACCGTAGTCTAGGTAGCCACATCAAAACATATCGGATTCCACGACATTTGTGCTATGGGCCACTGGGACTTCTCAAAAGGTATATAAACATCTAAAACATATTCACACAGATTAGCAATTTCTTCTGAGCATTCTTAAAAAAATATTATTTTTTTTTTTTCTCTTAGTAAAATCGTTTTTAATATACCGTGCCTCCCTCTTTTAAAAAATAAATTAAAAAAATCCAGTTTTGCATATCTAGCATTAGCATTTAAGGTAGTATGGCACATCCCCGTTTCAAAGTCTAGGGTGGGGATCTAGAAATGCCTTAGGAGTTTGCCAGCATTTTTAACATTGTGAGACCTTTGGTTAGTTGAAACCGCATCAGATCAGCAAAAGAAAAAAAAAATAAACACAAGAGAAAAAAAAAAACAAAGAAAAGAGGAAAGGAAAACAAAAAAAGAAAACCTTCCCAAAATTATTAGCTTTTTTTTTTTTTCCTTAAATAAGAGAAAGTTCTATCCTTACTGGTCCTAAATCTGAATAACTACATCTAAATTTTTAACCTTAATTACGATACACCTACCAATATGTACTAGAAGAGGAAGAGAGAAAGGGGGGGGAAAAATTCACTACACTAGCATCAGGACAGCACTCTTACAAGATAGCCATTTTATACACTATTAACATACAACAATGATCAACAAAGAATATTCTATGAGGTGACAGGGAATGGAGAGGAAAACCAACTGGTAGTACAGTACATCATCAACATTGACAAAATAGCAATAAAAAATTCCCTGACGGTACATTGAATTGCAGGGAATTTGCTTTGTTGTTTTTTTTTTTTTTCCGTTTTTATTTTTTAAAGAATTGTTTTATTTATTTTATTACTTGATCAAGTCTCAATATTTAAAAAGCGTCCAGCATTTTGCTTAAACCTGGTTGTTCTGAAATAAGAAAGAAACCTAAAATATTACATAAAAAGCATGATTCTTTTTTAAAAACAAGAAAAACAAGGTTTTCTCCTTTCGGTTAGCAGTATGGTGCCTTGTTTTTGTTAAAGATGCCTTGCTCTACCTTGTCTATTGAATGTCTACATTAGTCTACTCGTTAGTAAAATTTACAAAAATAGGAGTGCAGCAGCTCTTTTTAACAAATGTCGCATTCAGTGTCTTATACTGGCTGTACCTAAAGTACCAAATTTATAAACGTAACAATTTAAAAAAATATTAATAAAACTTGTCAATATTACGTTAAAAAAAGAAGAAATATATCCACACTACAGTATGTTCTTAATGCCACCTACCATGTTGTACTTCTAGTTTGCTGTTGCAGGCCTATTTACCAATATTAAAAAACTTAAATTAAAAAATATCCTTCATAAGTTTCCTCCCCCAACAGAGGACCATATATATAACAGCCAAATATTAAACATGTGCAAATAGGAAACTGTCAGTTTTTCCCCTACCAGTCACAGTGCAATGATGTTTATACTTTATTTTTATTTTTTTTAATTCTGTTTACAACTACAATAAATTAAAAAATCTTCCGTTGCTTCTAGGGTGAAACTTGTAGCACTGAGGTATTCCCAAAAAAAAAAAAAAAAAAAAAAAAAAAAAAAAAGAAAAAAAAAAAGAAACCAAAACTGAAGTTGCTTTCCTAATTTGTAAATACAGAAAGTGATGGATAAAAAGGTAACCATGTGAGCTGTAGAGCCGCTCTGTGAGCAGGGACCCGGCCCCAGAGCAGCTGAAATGACTGGACAGCAAGTTGATCTAGTTTTAAAACAACAACTTAAAAAAATAAAAAAACAACCATAAAGGTGTGCTTTGAACCGTAAATGAATTAAATAGGAAAAAAAAAAAAAAAAAAAAAAAATCGTAGCTTCTTTTTTTAGTTTTGGGAAAAGCAGGTTGTTTTTTTTTTTAAATTAAAAAAAAAAAATAATAATCAAATAAAAAT
>NW_015090764.1:1936334-1937574 GCF_001431845.1 Calidris pugnax
CGTGTAAAGAATAAAAAGAGAAAAAAAAAAAAAAAAAAAAAAAATCGTAGCTTCTTTTTCAGTCTTGGGAAAAGCAGGTTGTTTTTTTTTTTAAATTAAAAAAAAAAAATAATAATCAAATAAAAATACCACGAGACTGTTCCTTTGTAAGCTGTGCACGTCTGAGAGCGCAGATGCTGGTGTGACGCTGGGAGAGCTGGAAGGGCCACCACGGCCACGGAGCGTCACCCACCTCCCGCGGGCCAGCGCCGGCAGTCCGTCCAGAACTCTACAACTTCCTCTCTTTATTTTTTTTTTCTTTTTTTTTTTTTGTTTTTCATCCATTTTTTTTTTCATAGAGAAACTGCCTTAGGCTGACTCCATCACAAAAATAGGTTTGTATTTCTCTTTCTTAATAGTTTTATATGTAGTTAATGGAATTGTATTTACAGTATTTTTCTTTTTTTTTTTTTTTTTTTTTTTTTAGAATTCAGTACAGACATTTTCATAAGAACAAAGTGTTCATGAAGTACTAATGACATGATGAAGAAAGTGGAGGGTTTTAAAAGCCCTTGGAAGAATGGTAGGGTTACCAGGAGTTAACTGAATATTAACAGGAGAAGCAAGGAGCATGAGGCAGAACAAGGAATTGAGGGCAGGATGCTGTTGTTCCTGGTCTGGACCTAACAGCCCCTATCAATCACAAACATTGTGTCATGCTGGAAGAATGCACGAATACTGTTTCCAGTGACACTACAGGAAATAATCTAAAACCAAAAGAAACTCCTTAATATAACAGTTACACTATGGTTAGGCTCTCGCTAGATACACAAAGAATTAGAACTACGTGGCTACGAGACTATGTCAAAAGGCTACGAAAAAACGTGGTTTGGAGAGGTTTTAAAAAGAGAGGTGTGTGGGGGGGGAACCCATCAAGAAAATAAAACGAACAAGAAATGGATTTTATATACATACTTTTAAAAGCTGTTGTTTTTATAGTACAGCAGATTCATGAGATGATGAGAGAGATTTTTTTTGTTTGTTTGTTTGTTTGTTTGTTTTTTAAACAACCTAAGTCCGTCGAGTGCCACCTCCCGTTCCGTTGCGTTCTCGGTGATGATGTGGTGCTCAAAGCCTGATGAGGTCACCCAAAGGTGGGACCGCTCAGAAACTTCGCCCCGTCTTGCCCGGACATCCAGAGAGACTCTGCGGGGAGAAGAGAGAGGGAGGAGAGGGCCAGGTAAGGACGGGGGGTGTCAAG
>NW_015090764.1:1938303-2007507 GCF_001431845.1 Calidris pugnax
AAAAAAAAAAGCACTTATAGAAAAAGGACGCACAAAAAAGTTTGTAGTCCTTGCCTTATTGCCGAAAATAGAGAGAATTAGGTTAAACGAAGACGCCACAAACGGAAAGAAGAAGGGCTAGAGAACCTGCTGCTCACCCACAATACATACTTTTAAAAGCTGTTGTTTTTATAGTACAGCAGATTCATGAGATGATGAGAGAGATTTTTTTGTTTGTTTGTTTGTTTGTTTTTTAAACAACCTAAGTCCGTCGAGTGCCACCTCCCGTTCCGTTGCGTTCTCGGTGATGATGTGGTGCTCAAAGCCTGATGAGGTCACCCAAAGGTGGGACCGCTCAGAAACTTCGCCCCGTCTTGCCCGGACATCCAGAGAGACTCTGCGGGGAGAAGGGAGAGGGAGGAGAGGGCCAGGTAAGGACGGGGGGTGTCAAGTGGGATATTTTTTTAACAAAAAGAAAATAAATAATCCCGAGTGTTTGCAAAGGAAGCGGGCTCTGATCACAGCCGGGGTGAGTGTGGAGCCCACCAGCTGAAACGCAGAGCCCACCCCACGGTGGTGGCCCGTCCTGGCCACCCTGGGTGAGTGGATTGAGGGGGGTTTAGTGCCTGAACTGCCCTCGCTGCCCTCTCCGGCCCCGGGCGCTCGGCCAGGATCTGCTCTGCTCTGCTTTGAGGAGAAAAACTGCTCCTTGGGCATCCGTTAACACCAGGAATTTACAAGGCTTCACTAAAATGAGGTTTTTTTTTTCCTCCGGCCCCTCTGTGCTGCTCTGCTTGGAGGAGAAACGCTGCTCCTTGGGCATCCGTTAACACCAGGAATTTACAAGGCTTCACTAAAATGAGGTTTTTTTTTTTTATAAAGGCACGGCTAAAGTACTTGAAAGGGAACAACTTTCCCACTGCAGTGGCTATGATTTATTTTATAATGGAGACTCCAGCTTCTAACGCCCTGCTCCTGCCGCTGCTCGATGGAAATAAAAACGAGGGGACCAGCTCTGTGGGGGCTGCCTGCGGTGAGGAACGCACGCCTTGGTGGGGGTGACCCCCAAAAGCCGTCCCCCAACCAAACCAGGTGCCACCAGCGGGTCTGTGGGACTGGCCGGTGCCTTTCCCAGGGACCTGCAGCTCATCCCAGTTCCTCCTGCCCTGGGACTGGGAGCGTCGGGATGCGCCGCCACGATGAAAACTTCCAACTCGGCGGCCCTCGAGGAATTAATAGTAAGGCTCATTTCCTCCCCTGAAAATCTATTTTAATTAGTAATGAGCAACGTTAAAAGCACTGTCTGTTTTTAAGTCATTAAGGGCTGGAGTCTTAACACTGGCCGGTAAATGAGGGTTAGTTTGATGTGCTGGGGTAGGTGTGACACGATGCCAAGGCACTAATTGGAGGAAGGCTGCCTTCATCCCAGCACCACCAGCCCCAGCCACGACGTTCCGCTCAGGGCTCAGCTGGCACCGGGATCCACCCGGGTATTACACAGCCTGACAGCCTGGGGAATGCCAGGGATCCGGGCAAATTCATCTGATATTGCCAAATAATAACTGGGATTAAAGCCACAGCGCTTGTGCCCCCCCCTTTTTTTTTTCCTTTCCCATAAAAAATACTACTTGGTGGAGCAAATCAATTGAGGGAGCAATTTCAGGTAATCTCGGCTGTACGGGGGTAGATGAAGAATAAATAGAAAACTACTAGTATTTAGGTATATTATCCTAGATATTAGGTATATTATACAGTTAGGTATATTATGCACTAGCATTTAGGTATAAATCTATTTTTATATAATTTAAAGCCTCCAAATGTTTTCCACAGTTCCCAGCCCCTTGACTAACTGTAGTTCTAATTTCCTACACTGATTTTTGAAGGTGAAACACGTGCCATGGATCAGGCAGCGCCGGGCAGAAGGCAGAGGAATAAAATCTGTCACATCCATTCCGTTTGTCCGTCCGGACTAAGAGCTCTAGAGGCAAACCTGTGCCTTTTAATGGGGGCAACTTCTGTTTTTCATTGACTGACTTTTCTAATCTACTCTGTTCTCGGTGCAGGAATATTTGTTTGCAAAGATGAATATGCCAAAGGCCAAAAAAAAAAATTAAAAGAAAAAAAATTTTAAACATTTAATTAACTTGAGCTTAGTTCAAAGGGTAGGAAACTGGCAGCGATCCAAGGGTGCATTACTCAGGTAATGTCTTTAATTTAATTTGCTTAGGTTTAATTTTTTTTTAATCTTGATAATTGCTCTATGGTTACTAGTTACAATGTTATCTTTTAGCTGTAATATTTGGTATAGCACTTAATTAAGAATGATGGTTTCTCTGTAAGAAAGCGGGGGAGGGGGCTGGTCTATTTTTAGACCATTGGTAGCAGATCCCTAATCCCCATCCACACGCTCCCAGCCGGCACTCGGTCATTTCCCCCCAGGTTTCTGGGGTGGCTGGTTTTACCAGGGGTTTTTTTGCTCTCCAAATTATTGTGCTAAAGTGTTGTGAATATAAAAAACGTGACTTTTTTGGGGTTTTCGCTCCCGATCTGTCTTCCAGTTTCCGACCCGTGAGATTGATTGGAACAACGTAAATCACAGAAAGGAATGATTAAAGGCCAAGGAAAGACGAAATGAAGGAAAAAAAATTGTTCACTTAAAGTAAATATAGGGGAGATGGTAGTTTAGCACAAAGTACAAATGGTATATACTGTAATACCTCCAAGTGAGATGGCAACCAACCATGTAACGTTTCAATGGTATCCATTTGTAAAAGCCGTTGCAATCAAAGGTCCCTAAAATTGTACAATTGTTAAGTTCATCAGTGCTCTATACATGGGAACAGAGGATTATTAATTTTGGCAAGAAATTATCAAAGGACTTGAAAGACTGTGTTGCCAGCATGAATAGGTATTTCTGAGAGCTGTTCTGGTCACCGGTGACCTGCTGTGCCGGACCCTGCCGTCACCTTTCCAAGACCATAATCTTCTCATTCCCCCAGTTGCAAAAATAAGCTTGGGGTTGTCCCTTTTCTTTATCTTTAAACCAGGGTTAGTAAATGGAGAGTGTTAAGTAAATATATACGTAAAAAAAAAAAAAAAAAGCTATGGGATTCTTTGCAGTTATTGGGGGAAATTAAGAGGCTGCCAATCTGCAAGTCAAATATAAAATCATTCTTTGGAGAAGCGTTAGTGCAGACAAATCCAGAGCCCCAGGCCTGGACCTCGTGCCCTGTTACTTGAAAAAATAAGGATATCGCTGAGGCCGAGGTGCCTGGGTTTTCAGGAACAAACAGGTCTTTTTCTTTAGGTGAAAAATGGAAAATAAGAGGTGTTGTAAGTGTTGAGAGATGGCGGTTTAAATTGATGTAGCTCTTAGAGCAATAATATTTCACGTTTGGTACTAGAATTGATCCGAAGGGATTGTCAAGTCCCTGGTGAGACCACGGGAGCGACAGGAGCGGGACGGGAATTGAGCACAAGGGCACAAACGGGGGCAGTTGGGCTTTTTGGGGACCGGTTGCTTATGCGATAAAAATAACCCAATTCCAGGAACTTTGTCTGCACTACGCTCCTGCTCCCCCCACTCATCCCATCCAGTCAGAGAGTGAAATTCTCCGCTGGGTTTGAGGGGTCTCAGGGGAGCCCTCGGCCACATTTATCGTAGGAGAGGGAAAAAAAAATATAATAATCATCTCATCCTTTGACTACAAAAAGGGAAAACTACTTCAGTCGCGTTTTTTCTGCTTGGGAGACTGACAGCCACCGAGGAGGCCCAACCACATTCATGCTAACACACACAGGTAGGACAGCATCATCCCCAAACCAGCATGCAGCTTTGTTAAGCAAATCTCCATCGCCCATCATTAGTGAGACTGCAGACCCGCGCCGCGTTAACGAGGTGCGTTTCCGGTGACCTGACAACGGAACGGAAGCGACTCGCTGGTAACCTGCGGATTTTAAGGAATTCTAGAGATGCCGTGATGGGCTGGAAGGGACCCAGGAGGTCAGTAGATGCCAGTGTCCACCCCGCTCTGCAGGGATGCTGAGGCTGGAGGGATGGGAGGTGGGGACTGCCCCATGGGGGGATGGCTGTCACCTCCATGGGGTGGCTGTGGGCAGCTCTAGGGTCCCACCGGCCAAATTAATGAGCTGCTTTTTGCTTGTTGAGGTGGGAGCAGGGACTGGTGTGTTGTCTGGAAATGGGCACATCAACCGGGATGCGCGGTTGGGCTGATACAGAGCCCATATTGATGAGGAGAAACCTTAAATTACGAAATTTAAAGAAATTATGAAATATTTCCTTTTGGAAATGTGTCAAATCTGGATGGCAGAAGGCATCAGACGAGCATTTCCAGCCGAGTTGGGAATGGGATCCCAGGGGCAGCTCCGGGGGGTTGGGCACATCTCTAAGCAGGTTGGCAGCAAGGCGCCGCGCTCGCCGTCAGGTCATAATTAACCAAAAAAAAACCCAACGCAACCCCCCCATCCCTCCCCATGTCATTAAAGAATGAAACCTCCCCCTCATTCCCCAACCCCATCCTTGACCAAGGCGCGGTGGCCGGTACTTACGGCGATGCCGTGGCCGAAGCCGGAGCCCGGCTGCGGGCTGGCGGCGCTTATGTAGTTACCCACGCCGGAGTCCTGGCTGGCCGTGCCGTAGAGATCCGCGACGGGCCCTGGGCTGTTGGCCCCGGGGAAGCCTCCGGGTCGGGCTGGGTTGGAGCCTGCCGGGGAAGCGGGTGCGCCAAAATTCGGTTGAGCACTGTAGCTATTCAAGACTGGTGTGCAGAGAATAAAGCTGGGTATGAGGCCAGACGCCGGGCATGCACCGTTATTTACAAAGCCAAACACCAGAATAAACAGCCTAGGCCCAACTTCTAACACTTAACCAAGGCCATGCGATAGGAGAGCAAGTACTGGATAAGAGTCAGCCCGTACTACTACGAAGCTTAGAGCTCCAAAAATATATATATGGATATATATAAAAAAAAAAGAACAATCATTCAACACACTACTGCAACCAGAGACTGGAGGTGCTCATTTTCACCAAATTATCACAAAATATAATAGATATTTTTCAACATCTGACTTGATGCTCATGCAGTAGTAACAAGTTCTCTAGGTCTGGGCACGCCGAGACAGCATTCACATCCCATGCAAACTACAAAGGAACTAGTTTGAGACTACACATTGTGGTAATATTGATATTAAAATGTTGACAGCAAATAACTTCAATCGCGTCTAGGAAAATCATTTTTGGATCCATTCGATACTTTTGAAAAAAACCCGCCCTTTTAAATCAGTAAGCTGTAGAAATAGATCAATAGTTGATTTTTTTTTTCTTTAAATGGTATGGAATGGAACAGTTTGGATTTTTTTTTTTTTTAATATGACCAAGGAGAGTGTTGGTTTACTTAATTTTTTTCCTTTTGATTTGGAGAGCGAAGACCTACCTTCGTCTCCAAAACCATGCTGGGGACATCAACCAAAATTAAACAAATAAATAAAGATCAAAAGCAAAAAAGAATTCCAGAGGGTGTATGACAACTCACCTCCTAATGTGGAAGTAAAAGAAAATTTTATTTTTTTCCTCCCTTTATTTTTTTTTTTTTGAGACAGAAAAACAATGTAAATAAGAATGATACTAAAGAATAAATTTAGATATTAAAGCATGTTAGATGATCAGGCTTCTGGCATTTCTCGCGGTTGCTCTTGGATGTAAAATTTATGAGTAAGAAGTTTCAATGCAAAAGAAAAGTTAGTGGACTAAGGAGGAGCTGGATGGAAATGGCTTGCGGGAAGCTGGAGCTACGCCTGAGTGGAAGTGGCAGGTCCTTCAGAGCAGAGGGAGACCCTCCTGCCCGCACCCACTAGAGCCTCACCGCGTCCCCCCGCACGCAGGCACCAGACACACACGGCAAACGGCCGGCCTCCCGGTCACCGGGGCTGCTGACCGGGGAGGGGACAAGTCCCATGGTGGTGACAAACACCACAGCCACCCCGGGAGCCCCGGGTACCACCAGGCACCCGAGGGGCGGCAGAAGCCATCACCTCCACCTTCCAGGCTGCGCCAAGATTTCTTCAGCCTTCTCCTCTGAACTGCCACTTCCCGTGTTATCCTCATTAAGCACTAAAAAAAGGGTTTATAAAGTTTGAGAGCCTGCTGTAGCCCTTGGCCACCAGCCATGCTGACCGACCGCAGGGATGGAGACCAGCTCTGGAGAAAGCCCTCACCGAGGGAAGGCTTTGGCAGCACCTTAGGTGGGCCGTGGTGGGCTCAGCCTGGGCTTCCTGCTGGGCCACCACCCCTCCTGCCCCGGCCCCTTCCCCCTGCACCGAGAGGTCCCCCCTCCGTTTTCTAAATGAATGAATGAACTGGTCAAATAAAAGTCAACCCCGGCAGCTGTTGGCTCTGCAATGACAGGAAAGTAAATTTTACAAAATAAACGATTTAATGCGGCTCTGAACTGGTAGCAGGGGAAAGTAAGTAGGACATCTAAGCTAGCAAGTTAAAAGAAATAAGGCATGAGAGAGTAAACAGATTTTGGAATTCACTGGCAAACAAAGCGCCTTTTTTATTATTAAAGATTAAATGTCAAGATAACATTTGGCCTTCTCACTCATGAAGAAAAATATCCAGCTGAGATGTTCAAAAGCCCTTTATTACTATAAGCTAGCACTTTTTTTTCCCCTTTTCTTCCTTCTGGTTCAATAAAATGGATACGAGTTTTACTGCCAAGTCACACAGAAAACCCAGTTGGCCGCTCAGAGCAAAGGCAAAGGGATGGGGCAAGGCAAGGGGGGAGCCTGGGGGTAAAATACCCCTGTAACCCCTGGTGGCGGGGCCAGGGGACACTGGGAGGACTGGCCTCGGCCCCAGGCAACTGCCCAGTGATGCCCAGAGCCACCCGTGGCCATGGCCACTGCCGGGAGGAGCAGCACATGCCATGGGCTGATGGGCTGTGGCTAAGAGGACAGACAGACATCCACCATGGCATCCAGTTCTGTGTCACTAACCTGCACATGCCGTGGCTCAGAGGACAGACAGACATCCACCATGGCATCCAGTTCTGTGTCACTAACCTCCAACACGGAACCGTGCACGGGTGACAAGGGGACATGCTTTGCCGTGCCCTGAAACCTCACAAAGAGAACAGCAGAAGGAGACCGAGGAGAGAGGCTCTGTCCCCCCCGAGACATCCCACCCTGGCCACTGTCACATCTCCAAGAGGACTGGAAACACCAGCTTTCACACATGCAGAAAGAGCTGGCAACTGGTTATTCAAAATTCCTTCTGATCGTGGGTACCAAATGTAAGAAAAAGGTAATTTTCTACACACTGAGCATCAGTTGAACACCCCACACTGCTCACGGGGTAAGGAACCCACCACCTCCCCCAGAAGCCCACCCACCACTCTGCAGAGGGGGCAGAGAGCTCTGGGAGCTCTCACAGAGCTGACACTTTGCTCCAGACCCAATAAATGAAGCAGAAAAGCTCTGTTCAGCTTTTCTGTTTCAACAGAAACGAGCACTCCTCAGAAAGCTGTATTTTAACAATTCGCTCAGCCATGGTGAGTTGCTAAATATTTGTCTTCCTACAATAGCTGCACATCAGCTCACCTGGAGCCAGAGGCACTGCTTTGAAACAGCAGCAAAGGGACCTTGAATGACTTTCCCAACATGCAAAATGTGATGCCTTCTGGTAAGAACTACCTAGAAAAAAATTTGTTTTACACAAACCTGGAATAATCTGTGACTAAAATGAAGAAGAAACCTACCCCCACAAAATCCTCCAGATATTGTTTCAGTCCTCCAAGAAATTTTAACACTCTTTGGGAGACGTATCTTTATGACAAGGTTCCTGATGTTGGCTCAGTTGCCGGAGGCAGAAGCTGCCCAAGAGCCATGGCTGCTGTGAGCTGTGGGAATCACAGAGCATTAAGATGGATGCCCTGCAGGCTGGAAGGAATCTGAGACTTTCCCCCGGCCACCGACACCCTCTTGTCAGAAGGGGAAATAATTAAGGGCAGGAGTTTGGAAGAACATTGCTGAAAAACCATCAGGGGCTGTCCCAGGAGAGGGGAGGGAACCACTGACCACGTCTTGATGCCAGTCAGTGGGGACCAGGAGCAAAGCCCAACCTGTTGCCTGGTCCCACCAGAGGTACTGACCGAGCTGACCAAAGATCTCCTGACTTTGGTTTTCTGGGAGCACCCATCAGACTGATTGAACATTGCCTGAGGGTTGGGAGGACCATCTCCTCCATCTCCCCTTCCAAAGCCTGCCAGGACCCAGGAAGTCCTGGTAGTCAAAGTGCCCATTTTCAAAGTGCCCTGAAAGGTTCAGGTCCAATTTACCAACCAACTGCCCAGGAAACCATCCTGCACCAGATGTTCTCACAGCTCTGAGACTGTGCCCAAGTGCCTCCAACTCAAGGGTTTCCCTGGCACATAATTAACACCAGGAAGCCCTGTGATAGTTCAAGGTCAGGAGAGGTAAGGAAGATTAGATGTGTCTGTAAGAGTCACAACTAACCACCTTTCTTCTTCTTCAGTCCCACAACAACCCTCTGGGTTACAGAAGCTCCTTTCCATGCCTATGGAGATCAGGAGACGGGAGCCAAGAGATGCTGGAAGGAAGTTTACTGTCTTGCTTGCTTCACTTCACTTGAATGTGCTGTGTTTTTTCTTATGGAAAAGGCTGTGAGCCAGTGAATTTTGATCAGTAAGTGAACGTTTGCCAGCAGCCCAGAGGGACAGCCTTTGGGGAGCCTGAGGCTCTACCCTGGGGAGCACTGAAAAGCAGTGAGGAAAAGTGAGACGGGGAGGAGATGTTGAACCAAATGTGGGTTGATAAAGCAGCCCCAGAACAGGCTTTTTTAAAATGCAAAGTGTTGGCGATGGTGGAGCTGGGATCTGCTGAGTATGGCTGGGACAGCAAGAGATGGACCTTGTGGGTGGCTGGGAGAGCCATAACAAACATCAGTACTGTCTCCACCTTCCAGAGGCGATGGGAAGAGACAGGGAAGGGCCCTTGCTGACTGGGCTGGGAACAGATAAAAGGCCTTTAGACTCGGTGCCTTGCCACAAACTACTGCCAGGGTTTACTATTTACAGCAGCCAGGTTTTGCTGTGGCAAAAGCCAGGGTTTGCTGTGTTTGATGCAACCATGCACGGTCACTGCACCCTCCCCTCTGCCCAAGCTGCACCCTCCTCAACAGAGAATCCACTGAAAGCCTTTCTGCTGAAAGAAATACGAATCTGGAGAGGATTTTAAAATGCATCCCTAACCCCAAGACAGTGCTTCAAGGAGCCAGGCTATTTTATTACCAGCTCATCTCAGTGTCCTTTAGCAGAGCCGTCTTTATCCACATCTAACATGCGTGTAAGATGCTTCTCATCGCAACGTTCAGACAACAAGTGATTTCTGTCAAGGAGCCGAGAGCTGGAGCCCAAAATGGAGCCAGGAGCCCAGGTCCATGCGGGGGCAGGAGGCTTCATGCTCCGGATCGCTCTGTGGGGACAGAGCTCGCTTATCGAGTGCCTTCTCCTGCAAACGGCCATGTTAACACAGACCCCGCTCAGACATTAATCCGCCTTCAACAAGAAAGGTCACCATTGAAAGATAAACTCTCTTTAGATGAACTCTTGAGAAATTTCTGAGTCAGGATTCGTTATGACATTTGCCTTAGCAAACGGCGTATTACGCTAACGAGGATCCAAACGCCCTGCTGGGGGGGGGGTGGAGAGGGCAGCTGGGTAAAGCACAACAAGTCGGATGCTGGAATCCCACCCAAATAAACTCAATTCAGCCACGAATGATGAAGGGAAAGAGGGGAAGGGAAAAGGAGAAGGAACATAAGGATTTTGACATTACTGTCCTTCACGGAGAACTTGCACAGCGGTCCCTTAGGGCCTGGTAAATTAGACGTGATGACAAAACAACATTTCTAAGCCTCGCTAAAGTACGTTGTATTTCAAAGGAAAGAAACCAGGTGAAATGCGTTCAGAGGCCTAAGACAGGCCCTGCTCGGGGACCATTGTCCCCCACACACAGAACCTACAGCACCAAACCCAAAGACTTAAACACCTTAAACACCATTGTGGGGGGAGGACGGGCTCCTACAGCAGTCTCTTCACCATTAACTAGTGCGGTTGCACTTTTTTTATTAACACGTAACAAAAATGAATATAAAACAAAGAAAGGTGAAGAATGGTGCAAAATGTGGTTAGAGAAACTCACGGCTGCTCTCCCAGCCATGGTGCACACTCAAGAAAAACTTCACGTTTGAAAGAAACCACATGATTTACTGGATTTCCTCTCTGAGAAGAGGCAGGATGCTTCAGGATGAAATATAGTGCCCTCTTATCACAGCCAGAAATACATTTCACACTTGAGAGAGCAGCTGAGAGCAGAACAGAGCCGGCTGGAGTCACCCCAGCTTCTTCCCATCAGCAGGAGTCCAGGTCCCCGGCCTGAACCCCATGGAGATGTGTCTGTGGGTAGCACTGGGACACCACAGCTACACATGTGTGTTAACTAGTACCAACCCAACACTCCCAGAGAAGAGTCAAATGGCACTCAATGGCCACCTTCACCTCCCAGAGAGGGCTCCTCATCCTCAGTGCTCTGCCTGGGCAGGGACTGCCCTCCCTCTGTACTCCTCACCTTCTTCTAAAGCAGCTCCTTCTCATCAGAAATTCACTTTTAATCTTAAGAATTTTCTACATCTGATGCTGGTGATGTCCAGCACTTCTTCCCTCCAAGGCCCTTCTCGCTCCTCCCTTGTCCCACTGGCCCCAGGGTGACTTTCTGCACAACCAGGCTTCTTGACAACTTGTTGATCCCCCGCTCTAATTTCTGGATGACTCTCTCATCTACCATAAACAGCCATGCACAATTTGGCAGGCATTTCTACCATCAATGTTTATGATAATAACTACACGTGCTTGAAAGCAGCAGGAAATTTTCAATATAACTATCATTAAGACAAAACGCTTTAAATCAAAGCCATTACCCACTACCAAGACTCAAAGCTCACAAGATTAGGCTGGTTTTCTGTCTTTATGAAAAATTCATACAACACGCTGCAAACATCATCTTCCAGCTCGAAGGAGTAAGTGATATAACAACATTGAGTGCTGCCAACAGGGATGGAAAGGGACAAGGGATGGGGACACAGGGCAGGGAGGTGACAATTGGGAGCAGCCCAGCAGGGTGAGCTGACGGGGAGCAGGCACCCCAGTCCCGTTGGCAGCAAGAGGATGGTATTTATTGTCATGTGCTGCTGCCTGTCCCTCTGCCCCTGGAGTGTGAGCACTAATGTGTTGCGTGTGTGACCAACAGCCCAGCAGTCACAGGGTGATGCTGATACTTCAAATCACCAGCCACGATATGGACTGTGGGAAAAACCTCAGCACCGCATGCAAATTTCACATTATTAGTGCTTAGAGCCTTATAAATATCATTAACTAGCACTGCACCCACGGTACAGATAGCCTGGCCAGAGCCAAGTCTCTCTGCATTCACGGCTGAAGTTAATGGGAGCTTGTACCTTGCTTTTCAGAGATGCTAATGACCAAGATGTGATTCACCCGAGACTGGATGTACAAATTAACACCACCCTGAAGTAATACGTCGGTGCTCCTTGTTCTCTACTCAGGCTGTGGGATTGCACAGACACAGCACTCAGAATTAAATGCTCACATCCTGGCTCTTTTTTTTCCCATACCAATCACCGCATACAGCTCCAGCTCGAGGCACAAACACTTTTGTTTGTGGTCAGGCTGAACTATGGAAAGCCACCACACATCACTTTGTCTCTGCGGTTTAACATACAACATCGTTTTATGTCTGAGGCAGCACACGGCACACCTCGGATCCAGATCAATGCTCAAGCTCAAAAACGTCTCAGAAATAATGAGCTGGAAACGCACAGATATTCTGGAGAGCAACAACGTTCAAACAGCTCCCTACTAGCTGAAACGGAGAGTGGGAGACAAACCAGAAAAACAAATAACCCCGGCGTTACAATTAGAGGTGCCATTTAGTACAATCTCTCGGGGACCCTCAAGGCACAGCACTTCGCTCCCGCTCTTCCCAGGCAGACTTGAAAAGCAAACACCTCTCTGTGAGAAGCCTGTGGCAGCCACAGCTCCTCTGCAAGTATTAAGAGCCCCAGATATTTTTCTTATGACAGGCGGTTCAGTCCTAACTCTGCAAAAATCAAACTGTGAGCTTTGTGCCTTCCCTGCCACCCCTGCCATGGCTCTGTAACGGGGAGCAGCCAGGGAGCCCCGCGTTAGTGGCCACGGTTGTCCCTCCCCTGCAGCTATATTGGCCCTGCAGGGAAAAAAGTAGAATAAAACAACTGTCGGGCTCATCAGTAAAATAAGTGGTGATGAGGCCGAGAGACATCGAGAGCAGCTATCTCCCGTAACAAGGTACTATTTGTGCGTTATTTTCTATCTGCAGTCACACTTTAAAAGGTTGTTCTGCCTCTGCAGCCCCCTTGGAAACGGCTTCACACATCAAACTATGGCAGGGCTAAGGACAGAAAGCAGTGGGTGGTGAGCAGGTTCCCGGCTCAGCAATTAGGGCTGGAAGTGAGCAGAGCCCGGGGAGGGAGCGCTGCCGCCGGCACCCACAGCCATAATTCACACCCGCCGCCCCGCGGCAGCCGCACACGGCGGCGCGATAATGGCCATTGGGATCTCGTGGCCACACTGTTCCTGACACGGTCCCACCACCACGCTGAGCCACGGGCACAAAAAACCAAGGGTAAGACGAGCAGGGAGGCAGAGCGGGGCGGTTTCCACAAGCTTGGCCAAGCTACAAATTCAACTGGTGCAGGTGTTTTGAAAACCCACCACCGTCCCTCTGTGCAAGACGCAGGCGCTGAGCGGCACCTGCTGCTGCTAAACCCTGCTGGGAACACACCTCAAGCCTCAACCACCTCTGGACACTGTTGATGTGCACCAATTTTGGGAAGAAAAGGCACAAAATTCAATGCATTCAAGCCCAGCTTTTCTAAGTCCTGCAGTTACAGAGCAGGACAAATAAAGGCGCTTTTTCCAGCTTGGCTGCAATTTTTTGCCAACGATCAATATTTATTGCCTAATCACATTTTCCGTATTGCGAGTTAGCAGTGTCACTCTCGCGCCGGGCCGAGTGCGACACGGAGGCCACACAAAGCTTCGCTTGTAGAAGCTGCAATCAGGGAGCCAGCTCTTGTCACAGCCTTACAAAAGGATTTCCTCTTGAGCGGCTCATCTTTAATCATTATAAAAGCACAGAAGTTTAATCCATTTTTGATGTAAGCGCTAATAGCTTTGTGTCCTTGAAGTTCAAAGTGGTCTTCGTGCATGTCGCTAATTAGCCGAGCAAGCAGCCATTCAGCTCCCTCTCATGTTTCTAATTAGATCCTTAACAACAAACAAATGTCGACCTTACAAAGGCTGTGCTACGTTTCCCTCCATTAGTTAAACGGTTTGGGAGGGATGCGGTTCCCCTTCGTCTGCAACCCGCCCCCCGGCAGAGCCGTGCGGGGTTTCGGGCTGGGGGCACCTGGGTGCCTCTGCTGCCCCTTGGAGAGGTTCCACCTTATCAATGGTGTTCTCCAGAGGTGCCGAGCACCCCGGGGCTGCGGGGAGAGGGCTGATGACCCCATGGCCCCCATCCCACAAGGCTGGCCATGGACCAGCTCTGCTGTCCCTCCCTGCCAACAAGGGATGCTCACCGGCTGCACTGAGACAAGCAAATAAAACAGAGAGGTAGACTCTGTCCCGTTAGTCATCTCCCTAACAGGTTTCTCCGTCAATTTAACTGGTTTTACAGTTAATTTAAAATCTGGCGTGCTTTCATGTTTACATACTTCGCATTAAGCGCTTGGGACTGTCTTCTTCCACTCTTTTTTTTGGCACTCCATGTTTGTAATGTGCTGCACTGGAGCCATTTCAGCAGCATCACAAACACAAACACACAAGGTTTTTGGGCAAGCTCCTCGCTCCAGCCCTGGCTCTGTTGGGGCATGTCGCATCTTGCCCGCTGGCACCAGTACAGCCCTGCACCTCCCTCGGGCAACGCCGGGCCCGGGGGGGGATAAATGAAGAGATTTCTTCATCGGGGAACTGCTGCCACCGCGTTTCTCTCGCACACACCTCGGAGGGCTGCGGCTGCTTCCCAGGATCTGACCCCGGCGCTGTACCTGCTGTCTGTGTCTGCACGTTAAGCTTTAACACTTATTACCATCCGCCCAACTGGCAAATAAGGGCTAAAGCTGGTGATGCTGTGCTAACGCAGACCTCTCTCTAACAATTTTTCTATTTAAAATGAAGGAAGAGCCCAGGCGACGCTGGCGCTTGCACCTCGCGCTGGGTAACATGAAAAGCTGTTGCTACTTTTACCACGGGCAACCACATCTGCATTAATTGTTTACCACAGCCCGGACAGGTCTTTTATTAATATTAATGAGTAACAGGGAACAAAAGGCCCCTTTATTTTTAGCCTACTCTAATTGCGTAGTAATTACTCATCTACAAAACAAATGAGCCGAACTCCATTGCCATAGCAACAGAAACTCCGGCCTCCCACTGTACCACATTAACTGGCTATCACTCCTGTTAATTTTATATTGAAGCCTTTTGTACAATAACAGACAATACAGGAGGAAAGTGAAAACAAAAATGTGTCTTTTTTGGTTTTGCTGCATGTTTTAAGTCGCCGTAGAAGGAGGGCATTGCCTGAGAGCACCTTCCCTCTGCTGATGGATGCCCATGGGATGGAGGGATGCTTGGGAGGACAGGGGTTTATCCAGGTTAAAGGAAGAGAAATCCAGCCCACAGACCCTGTGCTTTCTGCACAGTGTTCCTCTCCTGGGGGAGAGCCTGTTCCTGGCACCTGCATGGAAAACCTGAGCTCATGGAGAAGGAAACACTACAAGAAGCTGCTGCCCCCCACGCCGTGTCTCAGGGAGAGCTGGTGGCACAAGCTCCGCTGTCGGCAGCCAATACCCCGGTCCCTCGGCTGGGGAGGACTTGGGCACAGACACCTGAGAGTCCTCACGGCACAAAGCTCTGGGCTCTTGCCTTAACTAGCAGGAAATAGCCTTCAAAGGACCCAGCTGTGTGATTTTACTGTTTTTAAATAGCTCAAGTTTATATACCTGCAGATCAATTTTGCATTCTCTGGCAATTACTAATCCACCACGCTCCTCAAGCTAATCCAGAGCCAGATGCAAGCTAACATCTGCTGCAAGGAAAAACTCCCCGGCTTCTTTCTCAGCTTTCTATTTCAGAAAGGAGAGAGAGAGAGAAAAAAAAAAATAACTGTAATTATGTATTTACTTTTAAAGCATTTGGGGAAGAGAATCAGCATGAAAATACTCACAATAGTATGTCAGTGAAATGTGCGCTGTGTCACATTTAGGAGTTGTTCCACTAATGGGTAACAGCCTGCGACTGCTGCCAGACAGGCGAGGTACCCCCCAGCCCAGGGAGTACTTTACACGTTTAGTGATTAAAATGCATGAGACGTGCTCATGTGCTCAAGTATCTCATTGCACTGAAGAGCTCCTGCTGAAGGCCCCTGTTTCAAACTTCACAATGACTCCTCCGCATCTTGCAAGGAACAAAGTCTAATTACCACGGCCAAGAGCTCCGTCCCTCCGCTTCCGCTGGGAGAAAGGAAACCAAACACGGATAATTGGCTGGTTTGGGGCTTTTGGGGCCGGAGCAGGGCTGCCCGGTGCAGGTGGCCAGGTCCTGTGCATCAGTGAGCTGGTCCCTGCCCGTGGCATGAAGCAGCATCAGCATCAGCACTCTGCTATGTGTCAAGAGCAGCAGCTGGGCCGGCGGGATGAGCTCTGCCGAGGAGTGTTTTCCCATTGAAAATAATTCTCCTGATTGAAAAGACTATTAAAAGTTAGCCGCTAAATTCGTTAAAGATTAACTTCCACTGTACTTAAGTCTGCACTTCAGAGGTGGTCACTAATTGCACTGGAGATGATTTATCAAGTGCACAAGATTTTCTATTACAAAATTATTGATTAAAGCTGATGTATTTTAACCACAATAGACTTGAGCCCTGGAGCCCTGTAAAACGACCGCTGCTGTGGTCAAGGCCTAACAGCAGCAGCACCAAATTGTTTTAGATCTACTGAATTTTCTACTCAGCCCCATAGGAATCACAGAATGGTTAGAGTTGGAAGGGACCTTAAAGATCATCTAGTTCTCATGGGCAGGGACACCTCCCACCAGCCCAGGTTGCTCCAAGCCCCCTCCAACCTGCTCTTGAACCCCTCCAGGGATGGGGCAGCCACAGCTTCTCTGGGCAACCTGGGCCAGGCTCTCACCACTCTCAGAGTGAAAAATTCCTTCCTAATATCTAAATCTCCCCTTTTTCTGTTCAAAACCATTACCCCCTGGCCCATCACTACACTCCCTCAGTCCCTCGTGGACCAAATCAATCAAAAAGCGGCATCCTACAGCAAAACAGGACAAACCATTTTTATCTGTGTTCTGGAAAGGACCTGTGCAGCTCCCAACTTGGACCAGCTCAACAATTCTGAACCGAAAGAGAAATTACTTCCCTTTCATCATTTTTTTTTCAGTTCGGGGTAGTAGTCAGAAAAGTAACCATAGTGCTTGTGGAAGAGTAAGAAGATAAGTAACGAGGCCAAAACCACCCACAGAAATGCTGAGTGGCCCCCTCCAGAGCCGTGCTGCGCTTGCTGGAGGCACTGGGGGTGCTCGCCCTCAGGCAGGGGCTCAGCGCAGACCCGGCTGCTGCTGTTTTTTCTCAAAACACCCCATTTGTCCTTGTGTCTGCCCCCCCAGCGAAGCCCCAGGTGCTGTGGGGTCCCTGCACCTCACCCTCCCCGCCGGGCCACCCGCGAAGCTCTCCAGCGCAGAGACTGCCTCTGCCATGAAGATAAGCAACAGATAAAATCTGATGCAGCCATTAATTTTGCGAAGCATCAGCCGCCAGGCTCTGTCACATAATTACCGGCGGTTCCAGCGGAGTGAGAAATTTCAGCCCGCTTGCTGCTCCCAAGTGGTCCACTCGTTAGGTTCTGGCTTTTGAGATTACATAGCTGGGATTAAACTTTATGTACTTTTATATAGCAGAATAAAAGAGGGAGAGCAGTTCCATCAGAGCTGCCGTGCCACGAGGGAGTCCTCTCAACAGGCTCTATAAATCCCAAATTGGTTCATCGCTGGATCTCTGAGAGGCTCCTCCCTACACGAGGAGCTGGTGGCGGCTTCTCTCCCTCCGCACACACAGACCAACCGTTGTCCCACTTCTTTATGGCCGTAATTTGCTAACACTATGGGTGCCTAATGACAAGATTAAATTTTTAGAGCACCTTCTTTAAGTGTAAGACAAGGCTTCCTAAACCCCATGCAATTTGTCGCTCTGCTGACTTTTAGACACACTCCTCACTTCATCATACGCCTGGCGCGTTAAAACAGTGGGTCCTCCCCGTCTCCCTGGCAGATTGAGATCTAAGGGGGAAATTATTCTCCCTCTTGATGCACAGGCGTTTCAGCTCCCCGGTAGCAATAAGGAAAGTAATAGGGGTGGCTCAGATTGCCTCGCGCAGGCTTGCATTGCGTCAGCCCCATCCAAGCGGCTGTTTGCTTGATTTACTTTATGTTCTATTAGAGGTAAGGAGCGGATACAAATCCTTAATTACATTTTGAAAGCCCATTCTGGATATTTTATCTCCTTTGAAAGCGCTCGCTGGAATAAGTGCGCTAGTGGCTGCCTCGACTATCCCCAGAGGAGCAGGAAGATGCCCCAGCTCAGCACACTGCGGGGCCGGGGGGCACGGGCAGGGGGGACGGTGTCACCACGTACAGTAGCATTTCCACATCCCAGCAGGATGTTTTCTGACAAGCAACAAACTAAACAAATAAACAAAAGCCTAGTTCAGGATCTCAATTACCATCTGTTAAATTTACCGACTGCAGCTTCAACTGTGACAGAAAGTTAGAAGTTTAGCAGAGAAACCCGGGCACGAGAAGCAAAGACACTGGCTCAACGGCAAAGACAATGAACTTGCCTCGAACTCCTCATGCTGGTATTTATGAAAGGTTAAGTCTTCATTTAAAACCATTCCCTTAAGCTGGGTGACATGGCAATGAGTACGACCCACCACTGGCTCAGAGTCTCTGTTGCATAACAAGATTTAAGGTTTATGACCCAAAAACAATCACGTCGTGTCTCAGGACAGGCTGCGGGAAGCTGCTTCACACACACGGTTACTGCTTTAGCTACCCCAAATGGAGTGATCTGCGTTTGGCACATCTGGTCTACGACTGCCAACGAATGATTCTATGGGCTAATATGGACGAGTAACAGGCTGATGAAGAAACCATGATTGTAAAATGATTTTAAAAATATCTTAAGTTCTTTTTAAGACAAAATAAAAAGAAGAGAATATAGTTATAGTCAGCATTTTAGTTCCTAGGGGGGTTAATTTGAATTTAAAAATATGGCAAATTTACTATCAACGTGACAGCATGTGCGGGTTCTTGTACAGAGGGTGTAGGTTGCCTACAGCCGGGTTCAATTTTAAACTTCCAGATAATGGGATTTAACAAATCCGGTACTATGGATCCAAGCCGTTAGCAGCTCTCTGCTGTATCGATAGCCCTACGCTTTCAATCAGACCACGGCTATGCTTTTAACTGCCACGCTAGTTCACGTTGATGATACCTATAATATCAACTCAACAATGCATGTTCTACAACTACATCTACTGCTACCAGTACGACTACTACAGTGCATGCATTTAGTTCAGTCCCACAGATACATACACTCTAAGAACAGGCAAGGGGAGATGTGAAATGTTTTACGGGACGACAGGTGTTTTGTTTTTTAAGTAAGGGAAATTAATAAAAAACATCAAAAGAAAGAAAGTGTACAAAAAAATAGAGACATTTCTCAAGAGTTGATATGAGTTGTTTCTTGAACCGTTTCGTCCGAACAAGCAAAAAACATGCAACCAGCTGCTACTAACAAGAAGCTGGACACTGAGAGAGGATTAATAGTTGTGGACAAACCTTCCCGCTGAGAGCGCTCAGAAGAGTGTTTGAGAGGAGGTGTGCACGTCCGAGTGTAAGAGAGGCCGGAAAGTATGCCTCAGAGACACCCTCTCTCACAGCAGCCCCAACCAAGCAAGAGAGAAAACAACAAAACATAACTGCTCACACTCACCATCAAGGTCAGTAGCTCACGTTACGAGATTTGTTATAGCTGGCAAGTATAAAGTACAGTAAGGGGTTGTCGGGGCGCAGGGCTCAAAGGCAGCACTGGCAAGCGGGGACTGGCGCCCAAAATCCAGATGTGCCAGGGGCTTGGGGTGGAAAGTGGGGGGTGGCAGCAGCTCCTGGTGCCGCGGCACCGTGCTGTCCTGCCGCGCTGCGTGCCACCAGCCGTCTTGGCGGGCAAAGCGTGGCCGTGGCAGCCCGTGCCACTCACCCGGGACAGGCATGTTGGGTTACAGATGGCCTTAGCAGTTTTGTCTCCAGTCCCCAGGGAGGAACAGTCGGTGGCAACGGGTTGGGGAACTGGGAAAATCTCAGACTTGTCAATGAACCAAAAGAGGAAGGAGCGAAAACCCTCTCCTCCCAAATTTTCCTTGCCTGGCTCTCCTGCCAAATGAATCCCTCCCATGTCGAATGCAAGAGAAAAATGTGTGTTCCCCCCATGACTGTATTTTAAAAAAAGCATTTACACGACAAAAATGTTTTACACGTAAAATATGTCAGGTGGATTCAAAAGAAACGTGACATTGATAGTGAAGTTGTCTAGGAGGAGTTTGCAGCATTCGGACTTTTTAAGTTTGCTCGTTTTCCATGGCTCAGGTCCCAATTCATTAAAAAAAAATACAAGAATGGATGAGGTTGTCCAAACCAGCTGAGAGATCCGGCAGCACAGTAAAGGGATGTGGCCAAACCTCCCCATCTCCTTCAGGGACCTCAGCTATTGCCTCATCACTGGGATGTTGATCGGGCACGTGATTTATGAAGAGAAGCATTGCTGCCTTCACCCTAAGCTAGATGTGAATTTCTGAGTGGCACTGGGCACAAGCAGGGGGAAATGTCCCTTTCTGCTGTGACAGAGAAGAGGAGAACTTGTTTATGGTGACTGCATCCTCACACACTGCCATAGAAAAAGAAGGGGCGAGGGCAGGGAAGACCAGGCAGCGCAGAACCAGGGCTGGGCTCCATTTTCAGGTTTACTAAGATGAGGAACATCACCCTGGGGAGAAACTGAGGTGGTCAGTGGCCACGCAGCCCAGGGGGCTGGAGCCAAAGGGCTGCAGCCTCCTTGGAAGACCAAGATGCACACCGGTGGGCACCAGTGCCCGGGCCAAGCTGTGCTGTGATGCCAGGATGGTGGGGAAGAGCCGGCAGGACGGGGCCGGAGAGCAGAGGAGGTCAATTTGGAGTGAGGTAGTGGGGTCGGAGCGCTGCAGAAGGGGCAGCAGCCATTGGGATGTCTCCATCAGCCTCTGGGCAAAGCCTTTCCCAGCGGAGGGGCAGTGTAATGTGCCTTCCCGGGGTGTTTTCCAGCTTTTTTCCATTTACTGTCAAGAAAGGGGCCAGTAAGGGCCAAATTGTGCTGCACTCTGTGCTTTTGGATGAGGCACGCGTGAAGGAGGGCTGTGCAAATTTGCAAAGGAAAAACTCAACCGAAGAGGAAGAAAAAAAAAAACCACCAAAAACCCCAACCATTTTTCTTGTAATGAATCGGGCCCGTACACTGCAGCGCAAGATTGATCGGTCTCTACTGCTCCTGAATACAATTCACTACCATTGCTGGATGGAAGTGGTAAACCCAGGATGTCCCTGCCGAAAACCCTCTTTGGATGGAAATGACTCTACGTTAAACACCACCGTTCCCAGAGCACGTTTTGCCGCAAATGTGAGCGGCGGCGGGACCCGGGTGGTGACAAACCCATCTTCCTCCTTGAGATCTCAGGGCTGGGGAAGGGAGGCGGGGGGGTCTGTGTTTTGATTCAGTTTTGGGGTTTTTGCCAGTTTTGTGCACACAGGCAATTTTGAGGCTTGAAAGACATTTCCAAACACCATACTGCTCTTTAAACTTGCCAGAAAGGGTGTTGTTAATTTAGGGTTAGATTTAGTTTCGTATTGCAAGTTCAAATAAAAAACCAAAAAACAGAAAACCAAAACAAAACAGAAAACCCAACAAAAAAGAAACCAAAAAACACTCAAATTAAAGACAAATGATTTTCAGGCACAGAATTGATCAATGCTCAGTTCAGTTGTAATGGGCACCAAAAGCACTCCGATTAAAAAAAAATAAATAATAATAATCAGGGAAGCAACGTTAATCCAGCCAAACCCTCTGTGCCTTGCTAAGGGGCAACTCACCAGGTCTGTTTGCACGTAAAACAAAACCTGAAGGGCAAAACATGAGGAAGAGGCAGAAAGAATGAAGTCTGTTTTCCCGAAATCATATGCAAAATCAATCTCTAAGTTTGTTTTTCTTTTCTTTTCTTTTTTTTTTCTCCCCCCCCTCCACCATGAAGGGGCAGTAGGAAAAGCTGGGAGATGGGGAATCCCCACAACCAGTCTGGCAAGTCACCCCTTAGGCGCTCTCTACATGCCACAAGATGAAACTGGTACAGATAATCCTTTGTAGCCTGCAAGCAGTGCCAGTTTGCATGGAACGGAGTTCTCCTGGTGTCTTTCTTTGGCCTCCATGGCATCAGGCTCACACTCGAGACACACCTGGGCCTGCGCCCTCCTCGTTAGCCCCTCACGCGGTGGTTTGGTCGGGTCTTTTCGGCAAGAGCCCGGTGAATCCACCCGGGGGCTGCCAGAAAAGCCACCGAGAAACCCCTGCTTCAGGGCTGCGCCATGAGTGAGCTGGAAACCACTGCCACCACCATGGCCTCCGCTCCGGCACCTCGGCCCTGAAAGCCGTTGAGCCGGGGATGGCGGCTGCGGGGCCGGGCAGGAGGCACGGGGATGGCAGCGGCTCCGTCCCGGAATGATGTGGGCAGGTCGGGGAGCCAAGATGGCGGCCCCGAGCCAACAGCTCACTGATGGCTCTACTGACCACTTAATTACCTGCGCAAAGCACTAATTCACGTGTTGGGCTAAATTTAAAACCTAAGGTAGTAACGGCAATTGGCAACGATTTATTTATTTCCCTTAAGGGGAAAAAAATAAAAGTTTTCAGAAGGACAGGAAGAAAAGCTTTGGCATTCCCCATGAAGGCAGGCCGGGGTGCGAAGCGGGCAGGGCCAGAGAGGTGCCAGCCGCGCTCTGGTGCCGGCAGCGTGAGGGATGGCATTCACCCGTGTGGGTCGGGGACACACTGTCCCCGAGGGGACACGGTCCCTCGACACCGGGTGCCCCATGAAGGCCAACCCTCATGCCGGCGGCAGCCGAGGAGGCGAGAGCGGCTCCGGGCATGGCGGGAGCACCCGGGGCCGCCGCCGCCCCCTCGCCCCAGCGCCAGCTTTCCATGAGAAACGAAACCTTTTTTTCAAAAACGCAAATCGATATTTTTTTTTTTTTGGGGTGTCCTTTATAACCTCGAATTTAAACCAAAGAAACAAAGAAACCAACATAATAAAGGAATAAATAAAGAAACAAATCAGAATATCTACCCTGGTTTTGGCAGTTCTTACGCCAATCTCCTGCAAGGTGCTCCAGGCCCCGTGGCCTCTGCTTGTAGTTTGGGTTTGGTTTGGGATTGATTACTTAGTTCTTATGTATCTTTTTTTTACTTTTTTTTTAAATTATTATTTTTGATCATTTGTTTTCAGGTCCCCAGGATAAGTGTGAGGAAAATCAGAGAAATGATGGAGAGCTGCAGCCACACAGAATACCGACAGAGCTTTTACCTGACCCTGCACTCTGAGGGTTTGCTCTTCCACGGGCCCCCCTACCTGATCCTCTTGCTGCCGCCACGGCTGCCGCTGCTACTGGTCCATAAGCCGCTGCCGGAAAACCTGGCCGTGGAGAAAAGGAGAAGGGTAAAGAAAGAAGCCAGCGGGTACCGCGAGTCTCTGCAGGGCGCGGGGTGGCCGCCGAGGGCATGGCGTTTCCAGAGGTCGCCATCCCGGCTCTCCGTGCCATCAACGGGCACCATCTTTGGACAGAGCCGAGCCCTCGCCGGGTGCCCGCTGCCGGTACAACGGTGGCCCCAAATCCCCTTGGCAGAAGAGGAAGGTGGTGCCAGGCCACGGCACGCCACGAAAGCCGAGGTGCTGGGGCGGACAGGCTGGTGGCAGAGCCTGCAAGCGCTCAGCTCACGTCTCCGGACTCTCCCAACGGCCAGGGTCAGGCCGCTCCGCAAAACAACTGGGGAATTATCTTCTTGGGCTTATTTGCAAGTGATAATAATGTGCTGATCTACAGACATAGCAGTAAATGGAAAATATGAGGAGGTCCTCATGTCAAGATCACAGATTTGCTGGGATCAAGCAGAAAAAAAAATTTCACTGGAATGTAATTTAAAAAAGAAGGAAAGAAAGAAAGAAAGAAAAAAAGCTTTTGAAAGCAAAACAGCCGCAGATCAAGGAGCTCTAAGACATACACCCTGCTACAGGGGGACTGAGCCCTTGCAGATGAATGAAATGCTGCTAGCAAGATTGCAGATTTAGTTTCTTTACATAATTAATATTCAAAAGATCTGCCAGAGGCTCTAACTTTAAATATATATATTTTAAGAGGGCAGCCGCAAGGCCCAGGTGATCAGCAAGGACCCCAAACCCTCTTGCTGCAAAGTCAACCCAAACCCTTGGAGATTCCTGGTCTCTGGGGAGCTCCTGGTGCCCGTTGGGACAACCCCGGGGTTATCACCACGACAGGACTTGCCCCTCCAGCGGGCTCAAGGGCTTTGATCACAGCTGCTTTGCAATGCTGAAGAATTACAGAAAAACAACCGAGGCGACAGAAAAAGAGGACAGCGAGCTCCAGGAACGGAGAGAGCGAGACCCCAAGAAACCAGCAGACTACAAGCCCCGCTACCTCTAGCGCTATCGTCTCAGCTACAGGTAATCTACCAGGGGGAAAAGAGCAGAGAACAACTAGGCTAGAGTGACTTGAAGCTACTTAAAACATCAATTAAAAAAAGACATACTTGCATTTAAATATGGTAATAGGGCTGTTGGGGGAAAAAAAAATAATAGTATAGGTAAATGTATGCACAGCTACCCCAGGCTGCTGTCTGCTGCTGCTCCCCGTGTGCACAGCCCACGCACCGCACTGCAAATCCTGCTCCTTAACACCAACGTGAACCTGTTTGTTTTTATCGTGCTGATGAACTGCTACAACCTCTGTGGAGGGGGATGCAGGGGGACGCACATCCAGACCGGGGGATATTATAACCAAATGCCCAAGGGCTAAATTCCCTCTTGCTGGTGATGGAGCCACCGACCCTGGTTGGGTGCCCCATATACATTTAGTGCTGGAGCTGCAATATCCTGGAGTGAGAAGACATCGGTGTTAGAGACAAACCAACCTTCAAACAGCAGCAGGACAAGGGCTCGGCCAAGCCCCAAGCCCTCCCGCCGCGGGTCAGGAGGGAGCAGAGCTGGCACCGTCCCTGCAGCCTCCGCTCCCTGCCCACCGCGGCGCCCACCCCAAGAGCAGAGTCCTCAGCGTTCCCATGGCACCTCCAGGACCAGCTGGCCAACAGCAAATCTCTCATTTGGACGCTCCAGGGGCTCCCTAAACCATCCGTAAAGGATCAGAGGAGCTGTGGATTTTCCATGGAATAAAATGCCTCTGCCAAAAGCAATCAAATACCCTTCAAATCACCAAGCACCCCCTGAAAGCAGCATAAAAAACAGGGCTGGAAAGTTTGTTTCTCTTGTTCAACTGCCAGGGACGCTCAGTATCTATTTGAAATGCAGGACAAAAAGTTTTGCCATGCAAAAAGAAGAATGAAATAACAAGGGTGGAGAAGGCACTCCACAGAAAGAGCCCAAACAAAGGATCTGTTATTGCATTCCAGGGGACAGATGTGTAAAAAATTAATCCCTCCACCCCCAAAAGAATGCTCTTATCCCAATTCTGAGATAAAAGCCTCTGTGGGACATGGCACTCCCAACAACTCAAGCCGGGCGCAGGCGGAGCGGCAGCACCAGGAGCAGGAGATGGGAACCGGGGTTGATTATCAAGATTGACAAAAACCTGCTTACTGGTACAGACTCATGGGCTGGCTCCATTGCTGGAGGATCCCTAAATCAATCCAACGTCCTGAAAGTAATCAATCCTCCCCCACTGCAATTACATTTGCCCGGCACGGCATTAATCAGCTCGTTCGGCCGAAAACAAATTTCCCCGTCACCACGCTGTTGAGCGGCGTCTCACAATGGGGCTAACTCCCCTTTGTACTTCACTGGTTGTTCCCCCCACACCTCTCACCAGTGGTCGGCAGCCAGTGCTGTCCCCACATCACAGATGGGATAAAACGAGGCACAAAGAAGCAAAATGACTTGAGAAAGACATTTGCAGAGAGCTGAGGGCTCTTGCACGTCCTGCTCAAGCCCCACCACTGAGCTCTGTAATTTCCCTCACACCACCCCTGTAGCATTATTTAAGCACTTTGGTCACACTTATTATTCCCTGCCATTGTTTATAAACTTCTACACCAAAGAACAGCACTACAGAAACACTGCAATTAATATTGAACCTACATTAAGAACTGCAAGAAACTTCAGCCTCCAGCACCCTTCTGCCTGCGCTGTCACAACAGAGCAGAGAACAAGGCTAGAGCGACCGTATTAAAATGTGAGAGCTGAGGTATCTGTAGCTCTTCAGTAAAGAGGAAAGCATTAGCTGATTTCCCCCCAGATGGAACCTGGTTGTTACCGGTCCCCCAGCCCCCAGTGCCACTTTGGCAAGGCTGTGTGCCCGCACGCATTGCCCTCCCCTGGCATCAGAGCTTAAAACAGGGCAAAATGCAGCTGCTGAGACCCAGTGGCACCTTCCTGGGTTCTCTTCCCTGGGCAGCAGCAGAGATGGACGTGATCCATCCCACTCTGACCGACGGGGACCCTGGCACAGAACACCAGGGACACCTCCAAGGGCCAGAGCATGGAGCAAGGAGAGGCATCAGCTGGCAGAGCCCAGTGTGTGACATCCCAGTGCCACCATTTCCCTTAGCAATGCCTGGGAAGTGCAGGTTTCTCTGGTAAACAGAGACATGGCTTTGGGGATGCAGGAATGGGGGCCACAGGGGGGACCCCAGGCACCACGGAGGTATCAGCAGGCTCTTTGCACCCTGCAGCCACCCCCCCGAGGGGCCTGCATGCTCCTGGGTCATTTTTAACGAGTGACTTGGACAGGGTGCCAGGAATGGGTGCCTGGACCATGAGCATCTTGAAGTCAAGGGGAGCATCAACCACAGCACGCTCTGGATCCCACCCCAGTGACGATCCCACTGCTGGTGCCAACCCCGCTCCCTCCAAGCCCTCTGCTCTTCTCAGCCAACTGGGAAATCAAAAGGAGCTGGAGGGAGAGATCAATTCATTCATCATGTTTGTTTAAGGCACTCTGATTCCTGCCGAAACGATCCCTGTCCTTCTTTGTGTATCCACTGCTTATAATTGCCTAGAGAAAACAAGATACCAAAGCTGTTCAAAGGGACAGAAGTGCCCACTTTAGGCATTGCAATTAGAAGATATTTTACAATAACTGTTTTGCAACGGGCTCGCACACTGTCCAGGAAAGCCCTGAGGATTCACATCAATTTCATGCTCTCTTATTGCTCTGAAGGAGCTCAAGCCAGTATTTGGAGTTCAATTTTTCACAGATAAATTTTTCTGCTTCCTGCATCAATCGTTTCACTTTAAATACTGAAGCAGCCTCGTGCGAGGGAAGATGGACACATCTGGTTTTAAACGCTCTGCTCTAAGGTCACAGATTTAGCCAATGGCTGGATGCAAGAACCTGCTTTCTCCAAGGGACGGGTAGGTTTGGGAGGGGGGGGACCGAGGGGTGCACACCTTTGGACAGGCAGTGCCCAGCCCCACTGTCTGACACTCAGCATTACCCAGCAGAGAACACCGAGAGCCCAGGATTTAGGGGATCTTCCAGGAGCTTTGTGAACAAATCTGGTGAGAGCAGGGCCAGTCCTTACGGGGGGACTTGAGGGGCCCCCAGCAAAGGGCACGCTCCCTCCACAGGTCTCTGTCCTGCTCCATCTCCCGCTCCAGTGGGATCATTCCCTTCTCAAACCACTGATTTCTCCTTTACCCCAGCCTGAAGCTGGTTACAAGGCAACCAAGAGGAAGTGAAAAACACAAGAACCTTTTTACACCCCCCTGCTCCACATACGCTGCCAGGACACCCTCACGTCCAGCCCAGGGTTCCTCTATGAGAAATCACTGTCTGCTTCACACCTCCTCGGCTCTCTTCAGCACCTGAAGACCCCAAATATCTCATGTCCCCAGGGAACACAAGACCCTGTCCTCTACAAACAGCCAGACAACAGGAATCAAACCGAAAAGAAGTCCCAAAGATCATGAAATTACTTCTTACATCAAAAAATACCATCCAAAGAATTTCTCTGCTTCCAACGGCTAAAGCACTTGGGGCCCACAAAATCGTATGTTTAGACTGTAGCAATAAGCACATGGATTTAAAACAAGAATAAAACCAGAAGCTGAGATGCTCAAATCATCATCTGACTCCAGCACCAGACTACAGAAAATAACCAAAATCATGGGACGTGCATGGAGAATGAAATAAAAGCCACCAGAAAACTGCCTAGTGAGCAAAATCCTTCCTCTCTGTTTATGGATTGTTGGGAGTACTAGCACACTGAACACACCAGCTCAATCTTGCCAAGTCCCCATGTCCCTGTGGGGCGTTTCGGATGCCCCAGGCAGGAGGGGATCGAGCTCAGAGGCTGCATCCTCCCCCAAAACACCTCGCTCCTGATGCCGACGGTGCCCCCCAGCCCGCTGATCCCAACACCGGTCGTTCAGGAGGTTCACTTGATCTCCCAGGAAAAAAAGTGCCAAGTCTGGAATATATACAATCGTCTGCAGGTTGAGTGGGAAAAGGAGAGGGGGAAACTGATATCCTCTTTTCAAACACCGTTACCAGCAGCTTTGATCAGCACAGAAAAGCTTCGCGAGGCTCACAGCTGTCATTTCAAATGGGTTCTCGCTTGCATTATTCTTTCCATTAGGCAGCGTTATCCTCTTTGTAGGATCTTTAGGCTTCATTTCAAAAGTATCAGAGACTCAAAACCATGAAGCAGAAGAGCCTGGTAGCCTTTTTTTTTTTTTTTTTTGAAGGCAGGCAGGCGTGGGTCCAATTTACTGGACAAAAATGTAGTCTTTAATGGTGAGCACGCACAAGGGAAAGCTCCATCCCAAAACAATCCCTTTATGTTTAAAACCTTCATCTTTCAGACTTCTCTGTCTCAGACTCCCCCTCCTTTTTTATAGGAAAACAAGAATGAGTAAGAAGAAAACCTGCTACCGTTTCAAGGTTTAGATCAACAACTGAATGCTCAACATTTAGAGAAGAATATATACCCAGAGAAATCACATTTTAGTTAGAACTGATGATTCTACCAAATTGGGATTCTACAAAATCATTCATGACATGTTATCATTGTTTAGCAATTAACATTGTAGAGCAATTAACTCTTTGGGATTTGATTGAGGACTCTACTGAAACTCTCCCAAAGTCCACAGGAAGCAAACGTGGAGGCAGCTACAAGCCCTGCTTGAAACGTCTCGCGTTCCCCACCAGTGACCCCAGTTTGTCAGTTTAAAGAACTGGGAGAACGTCATCCTCACAACAGCAAAGGGCCCAAGGCAAGGCACAGGGCAGACCTCCATGGAAACGGAGAGTTTCTCTCTTCAGCTTTTGATCAATTCTATTAACACTTTTAGCATCTCCCAGCCCGCTCAGAGCCCCTTCTTGTGACAGCCCCATTAAGTGTTTCCCTTTGTCTTTATACGCTGCGTTACATCAAGCTTATTAAAATCTATTTCACCAGGTCAGAAAATTAGCGAACTTCAGATAGAGCACATGATGCATAATGAAAAGCTCATTAAGCAGCCCACCGCGTGATTCCAGGCACGGTCACCCCCTGCTCTAAACTGCTGCCTGGCCAGAGTCTGCAGGAGGATTCTCCACCTCAGACACCCCTCACACGCTTCACACCGGGCGCCTGTTTGCAGATGGATGTTATTGTGAACAAATATTTCTGCTGTGGAATTTCAACAGAACAATAAACCCCAAATATAGTTAATTTAAAATTTGGCACTTCCACTTTATGTACAGTAAACGACCCATTTTTCAGCTGTTTACCACTCTCAGGCCACGGGTTTTGAAATGAGAATGATGCACTTTTGCCCAGTAATTACTTTATGCATCAGTGAGACAAAGCCTTGTTTGTCTCCAAATTATCATTCTGTGGCGTTTCAAGTGTAATAACCCTTTTGCAGTTATTTCACCGTACAGAGAACTGGGAAACTTCTCAAAGGCAAACAGTTCATCCTAAGAAAACTACTTGTTCAAAAAAACCGCAAACCAAAAAGCAAAAGCTGGTGGCTGATTTATTTATTCTACTTAAAAACTGCTCCCATCCTATAGCAGCTTCAGGGCGTCCGCTACACTTCCCAAATGTGTCCTATGAAAACTGTACCTCCCACCACCCAACACTCAAACTCAGTGTGTAATTTGGATTCTCCCTAATTTAGTAACTGGTGAAACACAGAGAATTACGAGCTTCAAGTGAATGCAGCTGATGTGGATGAAAGAGAATCTCAACCAAATCGCTTCCTAAAAGCAAGCAATTCTGTTTAATACTAAGTTGATCGCTCCAGTGAAAGCATTTCTCATTTTAAAGCCCAAAGCCAAACATTTACTATCGATTTTTAATAAACAAGGTGAGTATAAATGAAATGATGGCTGCAGGGGGAGGAATACCTGCAAACTCCCTGTACCCGAGCTGTCAGGCAGCACAGCAGCTCTGAATTTCAGTCACCTGCTGCGGGATGAACAAGGGCAGGTTAGATGGAATCACATTAAAGCATATATTTAAAGTTCAGCAAAGTGGCACTGATTTGCTTCAAGCTTCATTTCAGTTGCTTCGATGGTACAGAAAACGAGCTATTTGGTTAAACTGCTTGCTTAAATTTTTATGAATGATCTAAACTATCTGGGTAAGTATTATTAGAAGACAGATCCTTGATGATGAACAAAGGCATAAAAAGAACTCATGTCTGGAGGTTGAAGCTGGAAAAACTCAACACAGACAAGAGGCAACTATGTAAAAGAGAAGATAATTAATCAGAGGCAGGGGTTATTAGAGGGCAGGAAATTCTCCACAACCTGCGGGTGCCGAAGTTGGAGTGAATGCCCCTCTTGGAGAGACACCGCAGCGCTCCGAGCGCTGGCAGAGAGGGGCAACTTCCCAACTTCCCACTGCCTTTGCTGGTGGAACCACCACTGGGAACTTCATAATCCCCGTTACAGGAAAGGTCAGAGGAGAGGATTGTGGTGCCGAGCCCAGAAACCTTCAGGGCATCACCACAGCGACCACGTATTGCTGCTTCTGGGCAAAGGACTTGGAAGCAACTTAATTACCAGCTTGAAATCCTACTGCTAAATGTGATTGAAAAAACATTCACTTGAATGTTTTTTGTGCTTTAAGGGGACTAATCTCTTCAAGTTCTTTGCAACCCCCAGCTCCTCATTTTTAACAGCTTTACACTTAAAAATTGTATTTACAGAGGCATAAGGCGTAAAAGCAGCGTAACAGTCATGCTCCCGCTCGCTCAGACCCTCAGAATTCCTTACATTTGGCATTACCAGATCTCTTTCTTCTTTCTATAGGGTCATCCATGTTTCTTCCATACACGCCTGTTTGCGTTCTGCCTCTTTACTCTTGTGAATAATTATTCTCATTACACTTCCCCGTTGCTGCAGCTGTGGCCTGGGCGCAGCAGAAGCAATCACTGGGGAGCTCTGCTGCTGCAGTCCCCACCCCAAAATGTTGCTGGGTATTTCTTCCCTTTTCTCTCCTCCCTGTCCCTTTACAATAGGGAAAAATAACTAATTTTCGGGGCAACGACCCTGAAATTTTAAAGCCTGCCTTGAACTCTGTGCATGGATCAGCGAGCAGCTGAGAACAGGACAATCAGCAGCTGAGTTCAGCGTTCAAGATGTCCTTACTGCTCAAGCAGTTATTCAAGGCATCAGCAGAGAAAAACCTGACAAAGGAGGTGGGCAGGTCTGGTGCTCAGCCAGGGGGAAGGGGGGGACAGGCAGCACGGGAAGGGGGGGACAGGCAGCCCAGGAAGGGGGGGACAGGCAGCACTGCTACTCACCACGCTCTGCGGCCACTGAAATTGGCAGAATCTGGACCACCCACTCTTGAAAACCTCACCTTAAATTTGACATCCAGCAGATCATTTTAAGGACTGGGGGAAATGGGAGGTGAAAAAGGAATTTTACACAATTCTCTGCAACGTTAAAAAAAAACATGTGCCCAAGAGGCAAAGGTGCTTAAGACTCAGGTGCTCGGACTCAGGGAACGACAGCTCTAGGTGCCATTACTTCCCCGTGTCAAAACAAAAGCCACCACCATCTAAGGAGAACTGGAAGGAGTACCTTCTGGCTGGAAATTTATGGGCTTTGCTACATTAATTTCTTGGTTTGCTGTCTGCAGTTCCAGCTGCTCCTCAGGCCGGGGATGCACCTGCAACGTGAACAGTCCTGCCCTCTGCCCAAAGAAGAAACCCCAAATCTTAATTTTAAAACAGGTCCAGTCTACAGTCTTTGTTTTCACTGATGGAGGCTGAAAGGGAGAGGTTTGAAGAGCGGTAATTAAGGTGGTTCTAGCAGATTTCAAATGCACTTTGTAAACCACTTTATGCCATGCAGATGCAGTACTGTGTTTTAGGTGAAAAAAAGCATGCAGCGCCGGGGTGATCAGAGCAGACTTTAAGCAGTTAAGAAAGGGTTAGACAAAGAAGTGAGAAACATTTCCAGCTTCATCTCACACCTCTTACTGTTACAAGGCTTAAGTAACTGAACAGACAATTTAAAGTATAGTTTGCATTTCCTCCTCCTTTTCTCCAGCCGCCAGAAGTGTCTTAATGTTAATTTTGATCATTAAAGTATTATGACCAGACAGACTTTGCTCCCATTACTAAGTGTTATATACAAGTCTCGGACTTAAAAAGACTTGAAAGAGTGTTTTACAGAGTTGACTCCTATTAATGCTAACTTCTGTTGGTAACACAGCTGTGTGTAGGTGACATCTCCACATTAAACCCCCTTCACACCCCCGGAGCAGCCGGGTGCTCGTGGACACGGGGACGTGCCTGGGGGCTGTTGAAGCACCAGGAGCATCACGCCAGGAGCCAGGCTGTGGCTGGTGCCACCCGGCAGAATTCCAGCTAAATCCCGTGCAGGAATTCGCTTTATGCTCCTTCTGGAGCTGAACCACCAGCTCCCAGCCCTGGCACCTCCCCAGTGGGACCATTCTGCACCACCACAGACAGACCCTCGGCGCTGCAGGATGGGGACCCTACAAACACACTCTTTTCCTCCCCTTCCCCCTGGACTCTCCGTAGGAGGTCGTTAACCACGAGCAAGAAACCTGCACGGCAAGATAATTTACAGCTTCAGAATATTGCTGGGTGTCCTAAATAACAGACGAGGAACCTCCTTACCTCACCTCCTCTCTCAGACCTCCAGACAAACATCACAAATCACTTTTACACGAGAATGCCTTCCTGCCCGGCCAACAAGTCAGCAGATTGTGACAGGTATCAGGAAAGAAACTAAATTAAGCTCTATAGAATAACAAAAAAATGATTTAAAATGCGCTGATAATAATGAAAATCATCAGTTTAGACTTCAAGCAGATCTTGTGTTGCATTTTCACAGCACCGGGCACCGCAGGAGCATGACCCAAAGCTGGGCTTCGTGGACTACGGAGCACCATTATTAATCAGCAAGTCTATTTCCCTGAGCTCTGTCTGAAAAGTTTGTGAAAATATTTGTTTTTCCCACCTCTCCCCAAATACAAAGGTTTTAATAAGCTTTAACAAACATAGAAGCAAACAAACCATTAATTAGACCCAAAAAAATTAAAATTCCTGAGCTGAAGATTTCTAAGTAACTTTGACAATCCCCAGCCATCCAGGTAACGATGGAACAAAGCGTAACTGAGACAGAGAGTGATGGCACCACGGGGTCTGCACCGAGGAACTGGCTGCCACCCCAGCCAGGGACCTCCTCACCAAGAGTTACCTGATTCTCCTTCCAATTTCCAAACAGCAGCAACAGATCCCTGCAGGGGAGCGCTGAAAGGTTTGCAATGGGGGTTTCTAACATGGGTTTGATGCTTCAAACCCACCTCGGTGGCTGGCAGGGACCGCACCGACCGCAGCGGTGGAAGATGAGGCTGCTGGGGACACCACAATTTTAACACTCCTGGCCCCCAGATACAAGTGCATTGTCGTCTGGTTTGCTTTTAATTTTTGCTGTAAACACACCTCGTTCGTCTGCAGGTTCTTCAAACACTGGGTCCCACGCTCTGAGTGATGGTGGTTTTATTCTTTTATTCAATGGTCATTGGTACTGGTTATTTGGGCCGTCCAAACCAAAGTATTAAAACTGCAAGCTAAGAGAGCAGCAACACAGCATGTCCGTTGTAAACAATTTATTATTATTTTCTACCTCGGTTACTTACAGGAAAAAAGTCATAAAAAAGAAAAAAAAAAAAAAAAAGAAATGTTTGCAAATCATGCACACTAAGACAAGTTCACAAAAGCAAAGCAATTCATAGCAAAAAAACCCAAACAAAATAATAAGAAGCCATACAGATTAAAAAAAGCTACTGCCTGCAGAAAAGTAAAAAGAAAACTAACCAATTATTACATCAAGCATCTTTAATGAAATGAACAGCATAGCCGTGTACCGTAGAGCCTTTGACACTGACATTTTAAACAAGTGGATTAACAAACATTAAAATGCATTACAGTTCTACTGTAAGCATGCAATTTACTTCTCACAAACTTATAAAAAATGGGTAGAAACACTTCAAGAAAGCCAGAATTTAAATATGGTGCGCGTTTTCTACCCGAGAAGCCCAGAATCTGGTTAAAAGTAAAGCCAATGGCCATTCTCCCTCGCAGAGGTTTGCAGCTCCTCTGCCGCAGGGGGGGAGATGAGGAGGCGCGACACAGCTCGAGCTGCCCGGGGACCACTCGTCCCTTTTGCCAGAATTTGAGTTAATTTGCCCATGATTTGCAAGCGAAGCCTGGAAGCAGAAGCAGGGGGGAGCGTCGCCGCCACCGGCCCAGAGGGAAGGACGTGGAGGAAAGAGACCTGGGGCTGCCACGGCTGCGGCCACCAGCGCATGGACTATTTACAAAAAATGAGAAAATTCACAATAGCCGAAATGTTTGCAAATCATGCACACTAAGACAAGTTCACAAAAGCAAAGCAATTCATAGCAAAAAAACCCAAACAAAATAATAAGAAGCCATACAGATTAAAAAAAGCTACTGCCTGCAGAAAAGTAAAAAGAAAACTAACCAATTATTACATCAAGCATCTTTAATGAAATGAACAGCATAGCCGTGTACCGTAGAGCCTTTGACACTGACATTTTAAACAAGTGGATTAACAAACATTAAAATGCATTACAGTTCTACTGTAAGCATGCAATTTACTTCTCACAAACTTATAAAAAATGGGTAGAAACACTTCAAGAAAGCCAGAATTTAAATATGGTGCGCGTTTTCTACCCGAGAAGCCCAGAATCTGGTTAAAAGTAAAGCCAATGGCCATTCTCCCTCGCAGAGGTTTGCAGCTCCTCTGCCGCAGGGGGGGAGATGAGGAGGCGCGACACAGCTCGAGCTGCCCGGGGACCACTCGTCCCTTTTGCCAGAATTTGAGTTAATTTGCCCATGATTTGCAAGCGAAGCCTGGAAGCAGAAGCAGGGGGGAGCGTCGCCGCCACCGGCCCAGAGGGAAGGACGTGGAGGAAAGAGGGGTCTGGGGCTGCCACGGCTGCGGCCACCAGCGCCACAGGGTCACACCTGGGGACACAGGGCACTCGCTGCCAGTAATTAAACCCTGCGTCGCTAACGATCCCAGCAACGGGAGATTTTGTGCTGCTATTGAACGTCTCTACGTTAAAAAAGCGCCAGCATCTCTCTTTGGGGCTGTTTCTAAGACCCAATCGTCAGTTTTGCTTCCTTGGTGAGAATTATTTCTAACAAGTTTGTGAGAAGTCATGCCTTCGTAACGCCCCTATCCCCAATCCCTGTGAGTTACATTCCAAGTGGGCATTAAAAAACTCATAACAAAGCAAGAGGAAAAAAAAAATTAAAATAAAAAAAATAAAATAAAAAGCAAACTCAAAGCAGTGAGGATATGGAGCCTTTTAAAAAAAATAAAAATAAAATAAAAAGTCCAGTCAATCAAACCAGCCAGTAAGAGCAGCAATTTTTCAGTGGACATTGATATTAAGCATGGACCACCCAGGCTTTTTCTGTCTCTCTCTCTCATTAGCACTGTAGTAAACCCCGATTAATTTGTTATGCATCTTTAAGAACTAGTTGATAAAAATTATGTCTTGTGAAATCGGCAAATAGTCTGCAAAGTGAAATAAGAACAGAAATTAATAGATTAAACTGAAAAGATAAGTCCCAGAAATTAAAAAAAAAAAAAAAAAAAAGACAAAGGCTATGTACTGAGTTATAAAGGCCTAGAGGAAAAAAATAACACGATGGGAGAAGATAGAGCAGTTGCCAAAGTGATTGCGTGTGTCTCACCCGTGGGGCAAGGGGGAAGAGCAGAGGATGCGGGAGAGGGACCAGCCAGGGGACGCGGCCACCAGCCCCACAGGGACTGGAGATGCACATGGGGAGGTCAGATATTTGTCACCTGGTTTCACTTGGAGAACCATAAATACCAAGAGGACAGTACAATTCAGATGGGCATTCAATTAGGTTTTTTTTCAATTAAAAAAGTACCTAGTGTAACCTGAGGAGGAACCAGACTGATGCCCACCCTGCAGTGGGACCGCTCGGACACGACACCCACCAGGGACCACCCCAAGGGACCGCGGCGCAGACACCAGGGTACAGCAGTCACAACACAACCCTACTGCGGGGAGAACCACTGCCAGGTCTCTGCAACCAACCACAGGAACCCGGCTGGGTGTTTCTATGTTTTATGTGTGTATTTACACTTACACACACCCCACGGTGGCTGCACCACCACCACTGTCTGGGTACCGGGGGGTGGGAGGCAGCTCTGGGGCAGGCTGCCCAGGATGCTCCTGCAGAAACCACCAAGGATCTTCCTTTTCGAACCACGACACCAAGCATTTGGCCACGACAACTTACTAAAAAAGCAGATTTCAGATTTCCCTCCACCGGGTTCGCACGTGCTCCTGTCTCAGGCTCCAAACCACGGCCCCACGGGCACTTCTGCAAAGCGTCAAACCACGCGAAGGGAAGGGTTGGGGGGTTCGGGCTCCTTCGAGGAGCAGGACCATGTGGTGGAACCACAGCACTGTTTGTCCTGGGGAAATGAACGCCCTTCCCCATGGCTGATGGGTCTGGCTGTCTATCCCATCCCTTCCCAGGGGTGTCTGTGGGAGGAAGGAGGGCTGGGCGAGCCCTGTGCCATGGACGTGACTCCCTCCAGCAGAGAGGGGCGAAAGGAGAGCGGGAAGAACCACCTGAGACATGACAGGACACAACCCTGTGAGAGGCACTTACTCCCACCGCCGTCCCCATGGGGGGAGCCAGCAGTGCTGGCACACCCCCTCCTCAAATCCTGACCCGCTCCCGAAATGTTCCCTGGCACCCTGCACTGGGGTCTCTGTCCCCAAACACTTGCCCCCAGCGAGGGGGATACCCCGTCCTGATGGGCACCAAACCCCGCTCCGTGTCCCCGTGGCAGGAAGGGCTCCTGCGCCCCACGCTGCTCTGACGGCTGGAGTTTGGGAGAGAGGAGCCCCCAGTCACCTGAGATAAACTGCCCATCACTACCAGTAACGACTCCCACGGCTGTTAAGGAACATATTATCTGAGTGGGAGTGGAGCAAACCCCAGGGACAGAGCTTCCGGGCAGAGAAAGCCAAGATGAGGACAGGGGACTCGGCAGCTCCCCTCCCCTGCCCTGCTCCCCAAGGCACAACCCGTGCCTGCAACGAGATGGACCTGCTCTTTACTGGTGCCAGCCCACTTTGGTTTTCCTCTGCGTATTCAATCTCTGCAAGAGACTTAAAATAACTAGCAAATAACTGCAGGGTCTGCTTGGAAAAACCAGGCCCGTAATAAAAATACATATAACGAGGGCTCGAGTCAAACGGTACCTCTGCTGTCAGCTGGCAGACACGTTCGTTTTAGACATGTTTATAATTACAGCCATCTAAGCTCTGCCGATTTTCATCATTTAACTTATCAAAGGTGTCTCTCATTTAGCTCTCTCCATACAAATCAGCCGGCACAAGGAGTCACGCGTGAGACAACACATAAACGCCTTCTGAAGCCTCCTCCTCACGGTCAGGCCCGAAGGGTTGCAGCCCCTGCCCGCCTGGACCTCTGCCCACCAGCCCCAGAGGTGGTGACACCTCCAGCCGTGTCACCCACCACTGCCACCCCCCCTGCCCCACGCACCCCGACGCTCCGAATATTTCGGACCTGGCTCCGTCTGGGAGCAGGTGGGACAGGTGAGGAAGGAGCAGAGGACTTTACAGCAGAGCTCCAGCATCTGTGAAGTTTAGAAATTGGAAAAAACCCAACCCTACCAAGCGCTCTCTCCCTTGGTGTCATTAATCCTGCAAAAACCGACTCCACAGAAACTACCGCACCGAGGACACTGCTCCCCGTGTGATGTCAATAAAACACGTGCTCCCAGGGGGATGCTTCACCCTAACGCCCTGGCGCTGGACACACGGCTGTATCCTCGCCCCAGGTGGAGCTGAGCATCCCTCCACAGCCTCATCCACCCATGGGACCTTCCCCTGGGGGGGCTGTGTGTCCCCCCTGAGCCCACCGGTGCCCACTGGCTTTCTCACCCACCCCCAGCACAGCTCTGCTCCCACCTCTCCCATTCTGAGCCACCGAGGAGCGTGGCACGGGGTGGTGGGACAGCTCCTGTGTGACCCCCGGGACAAGTGTGCTCATGGATGTAACCCGGGTCTCCTCACCGCGGGGCCCGGTGGCTTCAGCCACCAGCGAGGCCTAAGCACGGCCGCGTCGCGTTGCTCGTTCCGGCTGCCCGGGCACCCCTGGGTGAAAGGGAAGGGGATTGTGCCCCGAGAGGGACCTGCTGGAATGGGAATGGGCCTTTCCCAACACCCACAGGCAGCCACAGGGACGGGGGAAACCAAACCAAAGCCAACCCGAACCACCACCACGCGGCTAGAAACTCCTCGGTGAGCTCTCAACAGAAAACCTCGACAGAGAACACAGGAAGGCTGGACTTTTCACTCCAAAACTCCACTCGCAAAGAGCATTCACTTACCACAGGACAGCGTGGGAAGGTGTGTGCGGGTCTGCGGGTCTGTGTGTGCACCTCCACCACACAAATGAAAGGAAAAACCCATCAAAGGGAGGGTAGGAGCTCTTAAATGAGCTCTGTTGCTTCATGTTTTTAAGTTAAGAAGTTTGTTTTCAAATAACCAGTACCAATTTACACGTCAGTAAAAACGTATTTAGAATATGTATCTGGAAATATCTTGTTTTAAAACAGTGAAAAAAAAAAAAGCTTGTTGTTGTGTGAGATGCTCCCTGCAGACTTGCCTGTCTCAGCTTGCAGCTAAGGATTTAAAAAAAAAAGAAAAAGAAAAAAAAAAAAAAGAAGGAAAGAGGGGAGAAAAAAGTAAATCTGCAAATGAAATGTACGTACCTGGGAACTGATAGCTGTAACTTGGGGCAAATCCAGGATATCCTCGGCCATACGTTGCAACAAAATTCGGGTAACCTTGATCATAGAAAAGTAAAAATAAAAAAAAAAAAAGAAAAGAAAAAGAGAGAAAGAAGTTTGAAGATTAATAAAGGCTTTTTGTTTTTAAATACGATGCAAAATGAGAGGGAGGATGGGTGAGACTCGCTTTTACAGCAGGTTCTAAGCCCCTAGATTTATTCTGCTCATGCAAAACTGCAGAGAAAGAAGTTTGAAGATTAATAAAGGCTTTTTGTTTTTAAATACGATGCAAAATGACAGGGAGGATGGGTGGGACTCGCTTTTACAGCAGGTTCTAAACCCCCGGATTTATTCTGCTCATGCAAAACTGCAGAGAGGTGTCATTATTATCTGGATGGGAACATCTCGAGCTGCCCCCCCCCCTGCCTGGCATCGTGCAGGAGACCTGTCACTCAGGTAATTAACATGCACTTTGGTATCTGAAGTCCAAGGACTGTGCATACTTGTTAGCTGGAAGAGTAAATGCCAAATGCTAAGGCTAAACACATAACACAGGTTTGCTCTGACATTTGGAGAGCTTACAATGAATGTACTTTGCTTCAGAGCTATTGACAGTTGGAGATTAAGGTAGTAGTAATTCTTTATCCCGGGAGTGTGAAGGACAACAGTTAACACATCAAAGAGTTGGAGGCAGCAACAGCAACCAGCCAGAGAGTCCAAGAGCTTTTAATTTTTCCGGAAAGTAAAACCCAGCCAGGAGAACTCTTCCCAAAGCAGCTCCTGAGACGGTGCAGAAACGCGTCCTGCCCTTTGAAGTTTTGTTATGAGAAAAGTACCCCTTGAGATCATTTTGCTAATAAAGATGCCCAAGGAAATGCATGAAGTGGCCACTCTGCCCGCTCTGCCACAGCGGCAGGGGCACAGGCAGCGTTGGTGGAGGGTGCAGGATGCTCCCGAGGTGTCTGATGGTACCAACCCACGGGGGCTCGGCTGAGGCCGTCGCGGTGTCACCCAGGGCATCCCTCACCAGCCCCACGGCTGTCACCCCAACACCCGGCCAGGGCCGAGGGGATCCCTCTCGGGGCAGCAGGACTGTTCCACACGCTGTGAGCCCCCTGTGATTTAACAGACCCATCCTCTCTGGTGATTTAACAGACCCGTCCTCTCTGGTCCCACTGTGGCTGTTTGCTATGACCAGTTCACCAGCCACAAGCCATCCTGGACACTCCAGAGAGTTCCTACAACTGTACCCTCACCTGCAGTGCTCAGCATCTCATCACCCTGATTGCTTAAAAACAGAACCACCCTTTGCAATTCCAGCGCAGTAAATGCTGCGTAACGCCCCCGCTGGCTCAGTGCCAGCCCAGGCTCCTCTGTCCCCAGGAAAGACCTCTCCAGAACAAGAAACCATCAGGAAAAGTTTGCTGCCACTCCGTCTGAAGTCAGTGGACATCTCAGCAGTGACAGCAGCAGCAGCCGAGCTGGATCCCAAAAGAGCTTTAGCAGCCGAATGCTTCTTCTGGGGGTCTCCTATCCCGGCTTTTCTTTATTCTTTAATATCCTCAGACATCATACAGCTATTTTTCTGCTGCGGCAAACCCCTCCGTTTCTGATTAGACTTGTATATACATATAATGTACTACTAATCATGATCTAAAACTGGAAGATAAGAAATGCTTGGCTGGATTTTGATGCGGGATGAAGCGGTGCCGGGGGAAAGCAGCCGGGCCGTGTGTACACACTGCTGAGCCCCTGCCTGCTTATTTCACAGCTCAACAGCTGGATTCCCTTAGAAATTAATCACCTCTGTCATTAAATCAGATCTTTTCAGAGTTAAGCTTTACAAATCTTTTTTCCTTTTTTTAAAAGAACAACAATATTGATAAATGGATTGTTTGCTAAGTAAGTAGCGCCATTAACACCGCTGCGAGCTGCCCCACGGAAATTCGCTCTGCAGCATCTGACCACGGCCCTTCTCCTCGCCAACTGCAAAAAGTAAGTTTCATTCTGATTCGAATGACCCCAAAGCAGATCTGTCAGCTCACGATGGCTGGGGGGGACCGATATGCCCCAGGGAGCAGGGGCTGCAGGTGCGGTGCCCACTGCCACCACCAGCGCGGTGCTGGATGCAACATCCCATGGTGTTTCTGGAGCGTGTTTCTGGAGCAGGATGCCAAACCTGTCCTGCCCCGGGATGCTCTGCGGGGCCAGGGATGCTCCTGCCCCAGGGCATTTGCCTCCAACCCCAGGGCAGTGGTCCCAGTCTCCGAGCCCGAGCCCAGCTCTGCCCAACGGAGCTGCCCGGGGGGGCTCTCGCTGCATCGCCAGCGCTCAACGCTCTCTAGGTCAGGCAGATGAAATCATAAATTTATAATACAACATTACTTCAATTTTCCTCTTCATTTACTGCTGCAGTGCCCAGCTCTGCTCTAACGAGCCAAAGCCCGATCCGCGCAGGGGAAATTGCCTGGCTGAATATCAATAGCGCATTAACACCATGCCCATGTGGATGCTTCATCAAGCCAAATTATGGCCACACTGACCTACCCACCATCTCCATTAGATGCCATTCCCACCCTGCGTTGGGCACCGAACAGTTTATTTGCTTCAGCAGTCCTGGGGCATGATCGACTTCTCTAATTATCCCTTGTTGCTAAACCAAAAATCCAAGTTTTGCCTGGATTGTCTCCTCCCAAGCGAGACCCTCCTGTCCGTGGAGGCAGAACTCAAACCAACAACCAAAACTGCTCTCACACCACTGCTCCTGTCTCCGACATCAACGGCAGCAGGTCTGAAGCACTCACCCTGAGGCTGGTTGAACTTCCAGCCCCTGTGCTGGAGCCTTGCCCAGCTCCATCTTGCAGTGGGCCCCCATCCTGCCCTGTGCTGATGCTCTCCAGGTCCTCCCCAGGGCTGGTACGTGAGGTGAGAGAGATGGCTGCTGGAACCACCACCCTGACCATGATGGTCATGCTCACCCGGCCATCACATTCTTCATAAAACAACACACGATGTAGCCATGGAGTCCACTGCCATCACAGCGTGTGGGCAACCATGGGGTGCAGGAAGTCTCCAGGGGACGGCAAAGGCTCCACTTCCAGGATGAAACCAACCACAAACAGGTAACACTGGCTTTTTTACTCACAGTGTACCTAAGGGGGACATGGGTTAGTGGTGGGTTTGGCAGTGTTGGGTTAATGGTTGGACTCCACGATCTGAAAGGTACCTTCCAACCTGGACCATTCCATGATTCCACTCCTGGTCCTAGAGCCCACCCTGGTGGGCCTGTTGTAAAACCCGAGCATCGCAGGCGTTCCACAAAAGGAGAAACTGGGCAAAGTGTCCAACCTTCCATTCTGCACAGGGGATCTGTGCCCCTGGAGACACAAGTTTTCAGGCACAGACCTGAACAGAGGGCAGAAAGCCATGGGACAAGGCAGTGACAACCACGTGCCCCACGGGTGATGGGGTCTGCACACCAGGACCAGGTGACAGAGGTGAGACTTCTGGGCACATGGCAAGCTTCTTGGCCACCAAACCACTGCAGATGTGTCCACTGCTAGCAGGGGGGGACATGGTGCCTGTTGACAAGCATCCATGGGGCCGGGGAGTGGCAATTCCTGCTGGATAAGCTGCCAGGGAGAGAGGGGTGACGGGCACTGAAACCCCTCCAGCCCGCTCCTCGTGCAGGGTGGCTAATTCACGTTCCTCCTCTCCACCGAGACCGTCCGTGTCCCACCAGCCCGAGCCAGCCCAGAACAGTCCTGGAGAAAGGCTGGACCTGCCGGTGCTCTCAGAGTCAAAAAATCCTTTCAGAAGAACACTTTAATTTTGTTCCAATCAACCAAATCATCACAGAAGCGGCTGCCTACGCACCTTTAGACCCCGGCTGCGGCAGGCTCCTTGGGGAGGCTGTGATTAATGAAAAAGACCAACTTCCTTAATAGCTTTGGAGGGAGGCGCTCCCTGCTCTTTCCTTTGGCTTGTCTCATGCTCTCGTTCCTCCGATTCCCTCCTCTGCCCATGAGCAGCATCTGGAGAAGGTGACCTTGAAGAAGGGCTTCTGGAAACAGGTATAAAAATCCTTCCGAGAGCAGCCCAAACGGCTGCCTTTCGAGGCAGGGAGGAGGAGGAGGAGGAGGAGGGACGGGGTAGGGCTGACACCGCTCTCCTGGGACGGCAGCAAAAGGCTCGGCCGCAGCAGAGGCTGCTCTGGTGGTACCTGACTTTGTGCACCTCGTCGTTTGATGGGTTAATTACACCCCTCTCCCCATGGGGACGGGCCAGGCAGCTGCTGGGGCTTGGGAAGGAGAGATTGGGGCTCCTGCTGAGCCGCCCATCGGCCCCCTCGGAGCCAACTCTTTGGAAGTGGGGATGTGTAATGGCCAGCCAGCCAGCCTCCCTCTCCTGCCCCACAACCTCCTTGTTTAGCACTTAATTATTCAACACGGTGCCCCTGTAGCAAGCAGAAACTCGGAAGATGACACAAAAACCCCCAGCTAGAGCAGATAACGAAGCATCTGGCCTTCAACATGAGTCAATCATTAACTCTGAGCAAGCCATCCTGATCTGACATCTCCATGAGAGCACGTTGGGAGAGGGGCCGGAGCAGAGGTGGTCGGGGTGACCTGACCTTCCCCACGGCAGCAGGATGGGGCTTTACCAACAGGAACCCACATCATGCCCTGTGCCACTCAGACCCCATCACTCAGGGCTCCTTCCCTTCTTATGGCTCAAAAGGATCTTTTTCCAGCCGGGCAGCCCCGCTGGGAATGACTCACGCCACAGAAAAGGGCTGAATTTTCCCTGCAGGTCACTGGAGAGGACCCCGCTCCATCCCGGCTGCGAGGAGGAGGAAGGTTGAGGCATCTCTGCCCGTGGGGAGCAGAAGAGGGAAGATGCTGCCCTGGGTCTTTTTTTGGGGTGAGCTGGGTGGAACTGGGCAGCGAGGTGGCACACACCACCCCCACCACCCCAAACCTCAGGCACCCCAAGCAGAAAAGAAAGAGAAACAGCGGAAATAAAGTGCATATTCTGCTCAAGCACACAGGGAGCAACACAGGTAACGAAATCACAGGCTGACTAGAACAAGATAAATATTTTAACCGTAAAATGTAATTTCCAGACACTATGGGGCAGGGTGGCGGTGGAGTGTGGGGACAGAAAAATAGATGATCAGCTGAAATAACCCAATTACACATCCCAGAAATGGATCGTTCCAGCCACGCGAACAGAAGTACTATTAATTCAGAGATAAAGCAAACATGGCAGGGAAGTTTTCCCTATCAAATCAAGCGGTGCCTCGAGTCAGACCCCACAACCCAACAGCCTGATGCTCACGGGAACCCAGCCCTCTGACCCCACACCCACCCCTGGAGCCTTGGGGTCCTCCAGCATCTCAGGGAGCCCCTGGACCTGCTCGGCACAGCTCAGGATAACTCAGCACCAGCTTTTAAAGCTGTTTTTTTGTGTGTGCTCAGCTTCTGGGACCATCCAAACCCTGGAGACGAGATTCAAAGCATCCCAGGGGGGTCAGGTACCAGGGACACCAGGCTGGGAAATGCTCATTTCTGCCCAGGAACAAGCACCTCCAGATGCCCTCTCGTTCACGCACGCTTTAAGGGACACAGCAGGTGACAACCAAGGGAAAGGCCAGTGATACAAAGGGAGCAGAGAGCTGAAAATATAGGGGTTTTTTTACAAAAATATGTTGGCAATGGATCAACAGTGTTTTGGCTTAGTAAATCCGAGGACAGAGCATCAAGAGGTTGTCACATTATATAGGAAGGAGAACTATCTAGGCAGAAACAAATGAGAACCAATCTTAACTAAATAGACCTCGTGCACAAATAGAATTTTGCCATTAAATATCATTTATCCCATTTAATTAGTATTTTCTGGACACAATACTCTGGACTGAAATACCGTTCCATCTCCTTGAAACTTGTAATTATTGTTGCGACCTACACTGTTACACAGCTCCCTGCTTTCTCCATCTTGCATGCCATTTAAGAACCGGCAAGATTTTCAATTATCTATGCTGAACTGTCAAAGATACCTTTAAAAGAAGGGGAATAATGTGTGACTCAATTCCTCTAAAAAAAGGGGAGAGATCATTTTTAGTCAGAATGAACACACTGCATCTTTCATCATTCTATTTTTTGCGAGGAAGAGTAAAACAGGCTATTTAAAACATCCATTTAAATGCAAATTTTTATATTCCGGGAAGGGGGCTTGGGGGAGGTTAATCATTTACCACAGACAGGATTATTTTCCCCACTCCACCCCGTGCTGAAGTTTTAGCCCGGCACCCACGCAGGGGCAGGGATGTGCTCACCCCTGAAGGATTGGGCAGTTGGGGGGGACGGGGGGGACAGGAGGGGAGGCGCTGGCTGCGGGGACACGTGTGGTGGCTCCGGCACTTACCCAACATTCCCATCCCCAGCATAAAAGCGTCCATGGTGTACGGCAATCCACGCGCCCTTCCTCTCGTCCCTGGTGGAAACATCACTTCTTTAGGTTGTGCTTTCTTACATTCTACCTATTGAGCAGAAACATGTACAAATGAGATGCAAATGAATTCCATGTAAATGTCAAATGCAGAAGTGATCTACTTAAAAGCGGGGAGGGGGGGGAGCTTTATTTTTAGCATCTTGCCTCCTCTCCCCCAAACGCCTCCCCCTCAAAGGTGAACTTTAAGAATAGTGTAAATGGGTTTAAAAGCGCAACTGCGTTACGTCTCTTTAAACACACACGGCAAACCCCGCCGGGATGATGACAGAAATGCTGATTTAAGGAGTCGCCGTGTTCCTGGAGGGAAACCCTGCGCTGCCTGCCCTCCCAGCAGCTCCCACGGGCACGCAGGGAAGGGAGGGAGGGCTCCAGCACGGCTCCGTGGCAATCGATGACACCAAACGACTCCTGGTGATCAGTACAAAAAGCTTCTTTTAAAATAGGAATAAAGAATCGATATTTCTACCCGGCAGAAAATTTCCGTAAACCCTATTAATAAACGATCTGCATTCTTTCACTTCCAGTCACTCCTGCTGCCTTCTGAAGCTGCTTAATGCCACCTGAACCACGGTGTGAGTCTCCACCGGCACCTTGTGAGAGGCAGTGACCCAGCCCCGCCGGTGCCAGGACCCCCGGGAACCCCAGGGGCTGCTTCCCAGCCTCTTCTGGGCTGGGAGAAGGGAGAAATAAAGCACTTTTCCATGCTCTCCAGCTCTGGCACTGCCCGGCTCCCCTTGGCACCGGTGCTACGGCCGCGCTGGTAAGTTGGTTTGGAGCTCACCAGAGTTATACCCACTCCTACAGCTCCACACCTTGGTCCGTGCTCTAAGGAGCAGGAAGATGTGCAGACACACATGGTGTGTGGAAGACCCAGGTCCCACCTGTACAGTTTACACCACAAGAACTGCTGGTTTAAGGGTCAGGGTCTCGGGCTGAACCCAGAGCTTTGAGCTTTTATGCCTCTAACTTTGTTCTTCAACCAGTTCCTCGATCCTCTTTGCCCCGCTGCCCTCAACCATGGCATCAGCCCACGGGAATGGGGCTGCTTGTCCTGGGGGACCAGGAGGGTCAGCTCCGAGCAGGGTGGTGGCTCCTGCATCCCCTCCATCACCCCCAAACCAGCGGGCAGCTCCCCCGGGCAAAGCTGGGGCTGTGGGGTATCATGATGCCCATCTGGGCACCCAACAGCCCGATCGGTGACTGTGTGTTCATTGTCTTATGAAAACCCACTGCCTGTTCCTAGGCAACCCCATCAGCGCAAATTTCAGGTTTATACAATTTTCATTTAGGTAACATAAAGGTTAACTGACTGTAATGGGAGTATTTTAAACAAAACCACCTCCTCCTCCCCTTCCTGCTGCAAACCTCCACGCACCCTATTTACTTTGCCTCCTTCCATCGCTGCCCGGAGCTCCAGTGCTCAGGCACTGCCAACGCTGGCAAAACACACGATTCCCACAAACAAACTGCCCTGACCCAGTGAAGTTTGGAGCAAAATTCTTCTGGAGTTTGTTTTTTACTACTTTTCTGCCCAGAATTGCCTGGGTCCCTGCAGGAGGCAGCAGGAGAAGGGCAGAGAGGGGATGTGTGTGTGCATCATCCGGACACCGCTGTGCACGGGAAAATGGGGAAAACAGGGAAAAAGGGGTGAGAAAGAACAAGAGCAAGAGGGGTGCTGAGGAGACCCAGTCTGGACATCCCAAAACTTGGGCAAAGCCACAGCAGGGCCAGTAACTCCGAGAGAAACACCCCAGTGAGAGCTGCAGCAAGGACCAGTGTGTCCTCCAGCCAGGGCCACCACTCTCCACACCCTGTCCCCATCACACCCACGGGCACGGGATGGGGCAGGCACATTACTGAGAGTGCCATGGCGAGCCCCATGGTGCCCCACAGGGCTCCTGGGCCCTGATATTGAGACAAAAAGAGAAAGAAAAGGAAACAGAAAACCTTCCATCAATGAATTCATCGAGCAGCCACTCGCACACCAAGGCGCCGCTGTCGGAGCGGGGCTGGGGACGAGGACAACACAGGACAAGTGTGTCCAGCACCCAGCTCCATCACTGCCCCACAGGGACAAAGCCTTCAGAGCTTCCCAGAGAGCCTGGATGGTGGGTTTCAGTCTAATTAGGCCATGCCCCCCCCAAACCTCAGTGCCCCAAAGCCAGCAGCCTGGCGTTACCTCCCCTCTCCATCCACCACCCCTGAGAGCCCAGGGACACAGCGAGCTCCGAAACGGGGCATTTAACAGGAATATGCCCATCTCATTTCTCCAGCCAAAGGGCCCGGGGTGTGTGTGAGCACCACGAGTGTGTCATTTCATTTCACAACCGCGTTTTTCGGGTTCGCCACCGCTCCAAATGTCACGGCGGCGGCATTGGTTACACCTCGCGCTGCAAACAGTCAGGATGATAAAAACAATCTAGCCTGGCTCGACGGACAATTAACAGGAAAATGAAGTTTGGATTAGCACCGTTAGAAACAATAACCCAGTAATTAGCTTTTGCAACCACAAAACAGCCTACCGCTGCTCTCTGAAAGACTAGCGTAATTTATGATTTTCACAGCACACGAGGACATAAAGGGAACGGCAGCGAGCTGCAAAGAAGTTTTAACTGGGATTTAAAGGGGAGGAAAAAGTCACCAGTAGGAAAGGAAAATAATTCCTAAGCCTTTGTAAACAAATACACCCCATATTGAGGGCAAGAATATTCTCCGTTACACGGCAGAGGCTCTTTCCCACTGGGAGAGATGCCATGCAGGACACGGGAGCGGGAGCTCTGCCATCCCTCGGGAAGGGGCCGCGTCACCCCAGCCCCCAGAACATCCTGGGGGGATTCCTACAATCCCCATTCAGCACCCTCAGGCCTTGGGGTGCTGGGCAGAAGCTGCCCGTGCATCATCCCATCGGCAAACGGGGAAAAGAATCAACAGGAGGTGAAGCACCACATCAGGGAACCAGTGGTGGGCTCAGATGGTGCCTCCTCCCCAAAAGAGGCAGAAAAATTGTGGGGGAAAGGGGCCAGGGCAGCTTTTCTGTGAGAAGCCAGCCCGTTCCTCCGTGGGGAAGGGGATGGAGATGGTTAGAACCAGGGCTACCATGAGGATAAACCCTGGAGACAGGGGGATGTCACACGTGTGCCGGCAGAGCGGGACGTGTGATGGGGCTTCTCCAAGAGGGAATGGACCTGGATTTAGGAGCCAGCCCTCAGCCCGGTGCCGAATCACCCCCCAGAGCCTGCCCCACGCGGGTGCTCTGCTCATAAATCTGGATCTCGCACAGACTTTCAGCTCAGCATTTCTGTACATCTTAATAATTTCCAGATTTTTTTCCGCCTCCCCGGTACGAGGGATGTGCTGCACTTTCAGCAGCCTAACAAAGAAAGTTTTAACTCTAGGGCTGAAAAAAAAAAAAAAAAAAGCAGGAAAACTAAAATTCACTATTTTTGTTTAGTCTAGTTTGGAGAATTAACGTTACACTGGGGTACTCTTGGGTCAAGCCGAGCAGTCAAAGCCACTAGAGCCCAGGAGGGCTGAGATGGGGAGTGAAAAGCCTCTTATACCCAGCGCAACAAAACAGGCTGTCAGCTCTCAGCACCAGGCTGTCTCAGAAAACCCATGGCCAGCAGCTTTCCAGGGAAACCAGGGCTATTTTGAGGAAAGCAGAACGCGCACAATATTCACAATGCACAAAAACCCCCCTATTTTACCACCCAAAGACAAGGCAACTTTGTCTCGCCCGCGCCGTGCGCTTCCCCGCGAGCTGAGACCCCAGCCCCTCGGGGACCCCACGTCGTCCGTGCCAGGGCTAAGCCAGAATGAGCCCTCCTCTACCAGAGAAACCTGTATCCCCCCAGTTATCTGGCCACACCAGGCAACAGAAGGAAGGTTATTAAGCATATTTTAAAAACCCATTAGATCCCTGACAAAGGTGGGGTGGGGATAATGGGGTTAGAAGCTGCTCAGCGTGTTCTCGGACCGTAAGAGGAGAGGCTATAGGAGAGCAGAGGAGTCTGCCAGGGTTTCTGGCAATTCATCAATTCAGTTTGTCCCCAGAACGCCCAGTAACACCAGCGCTGGTGTCCTGTGTGGGCTGGAGAACCCAACCACCCCTGGAGACCCCGGCAAGGGCTGCGTCACGGCACAGCTCAAAAGCTACATCATCTAAAGCACATTCAAGAGCATCACTGCAGAAGGCACCCAACCTGCAGCGTCTGCAGTGTCCTTCAGCTGACAGATGGGCTTTCCAAAGCCACTGCATCTTCAGCCTCACCACCAACGGCAGTGACACCTTGGTTGGGGACCTGCCTGCCCAGCACCACCATCCTACCACCCTCACTCCTGCCCTGAGCCCTCTGCAGAGAACCTGTCACCGTGACCAGCCTCTTGACACCTCACTGCGGTGACCATGGAGGCTCTCCCACAACACCCAGCCACGTGTCATCCTCCAGCTCCACAAGCTGGTGGTGATCCTACAGCAGGGAACAACGAGCAGCAGGGAACAAAAGCATCAAAACATGCTTACAGCACTCAAGCAACTTCCAGCTGAGCACCATGACATCCATCACCCCTGCACCGTGCTCCACGCATCTTCTCCCACCACCACCACCAGTAAGACACCAGCTGGAGAGGCAGCAGGACCACACACCAGGCCCAACACCACATCTGGGGGTTGACCTCTGCCTCCTGTGGTGTCCAGCTGGCAAAGGACCCGGTGGCTTCTCAAAACATCTGTGCAAGTTTGGAGGTGGTTTGGTGGCTGCTCGTTGTGTTTCCTTCACTCCCAGTTACTGCAGGGACCTTGGACACTGGTGCTGCCCTCCCCAAGTGGTGCAGAGCTTGGTCCTTCCAGGGATGGAGGTACCTTAGACTACGGATGAAAACCCAAAGGCACACATCTAGATGTGACACACATCTAAAACGTCACACACAGCGAAGGGTGCCAGTCCAGGGAGAAGCCTGAGGAGCACTGATACATTAAAAAGAAACCACAATAAAAACCCCACCATGAGAGAGAGGAACAGCCACAGGTGCTACGTGGCATCAAAGCCTATTTTAAAACAGCCCAACATTTTTGTTGGCTGCTCCAGAGTTGGACTTGAGACCCTGATTTCAAGTGCAAAGGCCCAGCTCATTGCCCCTCTCACCAGCACCACTGATTACTCCAGCCCATTTCTTTTCCACCTCCTTTTGCACCCATGTCTTAGAAAACCACATTTCTCTTTGCAGAGCAGCTCGCTCACATCAGAGGAACAATATTCTGGGGACAACTTGTTTGGGTTTTATTTGTTCCCCCCCCTCGCGATGTCTGCAGAGCATCTTTGGCCTCCCACGCAAATTCCAAGTTTCATTTATTAAATACCTCTCTGGCATTTTCTTTTCACTTTCGCATTGCTCGTTTAATATTACATTTGACATTCTGAGCTTTACGGATGGCAACAGAAGCAGAATGGGTGGGCTAAAAATAGCCTGCCGGGGCGACGGGAGGCTGGAAATAGGCTGGTGAGCAGCGGCAGCCCCGCTACCCTTCGCTTGCCCCCGTGTCTTGGGAAATGACAGCGTTTGGAAGAGGAGAACGAGCCAGCTCAGGGCCAGTTAGTCCCCGTGGAGCTGTGGGATGTCCTGGCCAAGCAGCCCAGGGATGGGGATGGGGTGTCCATGTCCCACCGGGGCCAGCTGGTGCCCGTGGAGCTGTGAGATGTCCCAGCCAAGCAGCCCAGGGATGGGGATAGGGATAGGGATGGGGATGGGGTGTCCATGTCCCACCTCACCCAAGTGGCTACAAACCCCATCGCCCTGAGCCAGGGCTGCGAGAACCCCTCCTCAGCTCAGCTCTAGAGGGGCACAAGTTAAAAACAAAACAGGAGAAGTCAATCTCCAAGCACCCCTGTGGCCATCTCACACCCTCGTGTGTCACCACCGGCCACCTGCACCAGCTCGCTGTCACACGGGGACGCACGAGCTCTCCTGCCCCTGCACGGGCCTGGTAATTAATCCGCAGACACATCAGCAACACGATGAGTCAGTCCCGAGACAGGATCATGTCTCATCTCCTCCCTCGTGGGCTGCTTTTAAAATCAGTGCTGCAGGAGAAGCGACACGAAGAGAACGCTCAGAGCGTCGTGGCATCTGGATGGTGCACACAGAGCCAGGAAGAACATCTTTTAATTACCCACGACAACAAAACACCAACAGCCTACACCATTTCTTCTGCTCTTTGGGATGTTCATAGAATCATAGAATCATGGAATGGTTTGGGTTGGAAGGGACCTCAAAGATCATCCAGTTCCAACCCCCCTGCCCTGGGCAGGGACACCTCCCACCAGAGCAGGTTGCTCAAGGCCCCATCCAGCCTGCCCTTGAACCCCTCCAGGGATGGGGCAGCCACAGCTTCTCTGGGCAACCTGGGCCAGGCTCTCACCACCCTCATAGTAAAAAATTTCTTCCTGATATCTAATCTGAATCTTTTTTCTTCCAATTTAAAACCGTTTCCCCTTATCCTATCATTACCCTTCCTGGCAAAGAGTCCTTCTCCAGCTCTTCTATAGGCCCCCTTCAGGTATTGAAAGGCCACTATAAGGTCTCCCTGGAGCCTCCTCTTCTCCAGGCTGAACAATGCCATGTTCTTTGAGTGCTCGTGCCCTGTCCTGTCCCCCACGTTCCCTGCGCTGCTGTTACCTTCCTCTGATGCCTGTTTTTTCCTGGGAAGAAGCCCTCCCAACAGCCCTCCCACCACTTCTCCCCATGCAGGGCTCTGCCCACAACCGGCTGGGGTCTGTGCAGCGCAGGAGAAGCATCAAACAAGGTGCTCTGCCCTGGTGCTGGGACACACCGGCATCTGCTCCTTCCAGCCTTCATCCAGCACCTCTCCAGGGCCACACTGGGCAGGGCGGACCCGCACCAGGCGAAGGCTGAGCCTTGCTCCAGAGGAAAAAACCTATTTTGTGAAATAACTAAACCTATGGAATCCCACATGACACACACCCGCCCGCGACGAAGCGGTGGGAAAACCCTGGAGTGAAACCCTGGAGTGAAACCCTGGCGTGTGGCACCTCAGCTCTTCCCTCCCTCCCCACTGCCAAATCTCACCTAAATTTACATTCCAAGCGTTTCTAATTTGTCGCTGGGTCTGGTGTCTGGGGTGGGGGCGGTTGCGGCTCATTCTTTTTGTTTTGTTTTGTTTTAAGGCAGATTAATCAACGTTTAGTAATGACGCAGCAGAACCAGCCTCCCCCACAACCCATGGCATGGCTGGGGAGGGCAGGGGACCCCCAGGACCCCCAGGAGGAGGTTGGGGAAGCAGCGAGATGCTGGGATGGGGCAGAGGCAAAGCCCGTGGCTCCCGTCCGAGATGGAACCAGAGGCTTCTCCCTGAGAGGGACCTGCCCCAGCCCCACCATCCCACCCCTCGCTTTGCCAAGGGGACCCTTACTTTTATTTCAGATGCACGCTGCAGTGAGGAACAATATGAAGAATATTATTTCAGTGCCCTGGGAAAAATTAGCAAGTCAAATATTGAATCAGGCCTCCAGCATATGCCAAGGAGATTGCTTTGATCTTATCCACACTAAAAGCTCTATTATTGAATTTAAAGTCTGTGAACACATATCAGACCAATATACAATGCATATCTGAATACACATTTGAGAAGCAAAGGATGTTTTGACAAAGAGAAAAAGAATATTTTAGCTGAAAATATCAAAGTTACTGCATCAATTGAAATACAAATGCCCTTTTTCATCTGGCTCAGTGGCTTTAGTGACAGGGCAACCCACAACCTGGGACCCGACTGTCGTTTCGGGGAAACTTCACCCGGGTCTGGCTCCTGGGTGGAAAGTGATTGTGGGTCGATGGCAGAGCCGTGCCTTCCCCAGGGACATGGTCCATGGGCAGCAGCAACGTCAGAGCAGCACCAGGACTCGGGAGCCCGAGCAGAGCAGCTATTTTGGGATTTCCCAAGGTCTGCAGCAGCTTCCCCAGTCCACTTCCCCCGCAAAAACCCCCAACACGGCCCTTTGGTGGCTGCCACAGCTCTTCCCAAGAGCAGGGCGGGAGAAGAAGGACTTCTCCAAGGCTGGCCAAGATGCTGAGAGGTTGGTTGACACCATCTTCAGCCCTTTGGCTTCCCACACCAAAACCTGCTCCAGGGTGGCTGCCCGAGCCCCCAGAGAATGTGTGCACTTGTAGGGGGACAGACACCTCTCCTGCTGGCAGGGGATGGCAGCAGGGTCCCATGGCCATGGTCAAGCCATGGTCAAGGCTCAGCAGCCTGTCCCCGTGACACCTCCGCCAGGCACAGTGTGCCCAGCACCCAATTAACCTTCATTATTAATTAATTAATGGGGAGAAGGTCATCCCGAAGGGCTACCACCCAGGCCTGGCACCTGCCTGTGACAAAGCCGGGGGGTCACTGCCACCGACACGCGCTACGGAACAAAACCAACTCACCATTTTATTATTGATTTCGTGGAAATGAATTTCACAGACTTTTTCCACCACGTCTTCATTTTCAAAAGTTACGAAGCCAAATCCTGTTTCATAAAGAAAGAAAAAAAAGGGGAGGGGGAAAGGAAAATATTAGTTAAGTTAAACAAAGACATTTTAATAAAGCATGACTTAGCCATTGGGACTTTGGAGAACTTTCATAAAGATCTGCACGTGTAAATACACCTGCTGTCTGTGGAGCTGTTGCTGAGCTGGTTACAGACTAATGGAGGGAAGAAGCATTGTCTCGGGGAAAATTAATACGGTTCTGTTCCAGCTCTTCCATAGGATTTAATGGAGAATTAAAACCTCCTTATGGATTTTTTGATCCATCCTGCAGAATTTAATGGATAGTTACACCCTGGTTACATGATGGCTCAGAAACTACAATAAGGCTGTATTTTCTTTTACACCTTATAGGTTTTTAAGAGCAATCTCTACAAAACCCAATTATATTTCTATGGAACCATATTGATTTTATCTCTTGTTTAATTCCATGGGACCTCTCCATTAGAGCTGACTCATTACCCGACCCCAAAAAAATAAAAATCCAGGAAGATAGAAGATGATTCCTCATTTACCCTTCGTGAGGAAAAAAAAAACACAAAACCCACTGATTCTTCCCCAAACACGCAGCAGCACTTTGTGTCTCTGAGCAAACACCACCCGTCCGTCCCCGCAGCTCCGTCCCGTGCGGATGCAGCCGCCCCCGCGGGTCAGTCGGGCTCCGGAGGTGGTTATTTGTCCCTTTCTTCCTGAATTACTTCCTCTAATACCTCATCAGGACATCCTGAGGCCTCTGAGAACCCGTTACGTTTAAGGCTTCTGATCTAATCATTCCTCTCTTCGCCGCCGCTGCTGCTGCTTCAAAGGAGCCGTGGATTTGGGGTGGTTTAGGGTGGTTTGATGCTGCTGCCCGCCTGTGGCTGCAGACACCCCACACTAACGCTCTCTGGCAGCCCACCACCACTATACACACCCATGTCCCCTTAAAAAAAATATGCAGAATCAAGCTAACAAACAAAAAAATGACCTTACGTGCTACCTTTCTGGCAAAGGTTTGATAGGTCGACACCGACACCAATTAAGCTAATGAAATCTTAAAAAAACGTAACAACAGGATGAACTTCATCCCCCAAACTGCAGGGAAAACTCTGCTGGATTCATTGCTGGTGAACGGCACGTGGAAGGTGTTGGTGGCACAGGGCTGTGACCCCGAGGGGATGCAGCCAGGGCAGCCCCAGCAGCAGCCGTGGGTGCTGGAAGGAGGAAGGAAGGAAGGAAGGAAGGAAAACCAAGGATGCCCTGATGGTCCCAAGTGCTATCCCTGACCCTCTGCCAGTCCCAGTGCTCCCAGTGAGCGCCCAGCAGCAGGCAGCTTCTGTGCTGGGGTCCCAAAGCATCCTTTTAAACACACACTGGATTTGCTTTGACGGGGCACAGCAGCAGATATTAATATTATATGGGCTTTGGCAACCTCCAGCCACAAGACATGTTCTTCAGGCTACAACATTTGAAGCTGGGAAGTGCATGTGCTGGATCCTGCACTGGCTGAGGCTGGATCCCAGCAGCTCCCGGCCGGCCTGTTTGGGAACACACAGTGCATGTAGCAAGGGTCAGACCCTCTTTGGACCCTCTTCTTGGGGGAAAAAACACACAAAATGGTTTCTAGATCTCCTCTAAGGCACAACACATCACCCCACAGCACATCACGCGAAACCCAGCGCTCAGAACAGGGCTGTACTCTGCACTGAGAGCATGTAGCAGCTTGAAGTATTTTACTCAAGTCTTTCATTTGCCTTCTAAATTGCTCCATTTAAATCTACCTTAAACAGACCTGTAGTTAAAACTGAAATCTTTGTGGTTAACTGGCTGGAGATGGCATCCCAGGAATCCCAGCACACGCTGCGCCGTGGGGACCGGCTCTGCCCAGCGCAACCGGACGGCACATCCTGGGCCACAAAGTCATTAATTGTCTGAGCCCCAGCAACACCTTCATCATTAGCAACTCGTTAGCGAGTGCTGCAGTTTTGAGGATTTCTCTTTCAACTTTTGTCAGGTCTCCCTGCCAGGATGGAGGAGAGAGAGGGAATTTAGAGACCTGAGGTCCCTAACGGTGGGAGGAAGGCCACCGCAGTCATCACGCGTTGGGACTCGGAAACGAGCTTCCCGTTCTCAACCCGCTCCATGTGGCTCAGACACAAGTTTATCGAGGAATTGCTTGTCTGATTAGATCAGGTGGCCACCCAGCTTCCTGCACTTACAGATTTTTTAACGAGAATAAACCAACAATCCATACGTGTCAGCGCTCATTTGCGGGTTTTTAAAAGATGCCTGTGGTTTGGGGCAGGCCAGGAAAAACCAGCCCAGACTGGGGCTGTAAGAAATCCCACCACCACCAATCCCACCACCACCGTTATCCCCTCCCCTCCGGAGCCGGCGGATGCAGCTCCAGCAGGACAGACCCAGAGTATTTGAAGTAAAAGTATTTTACTTTTACCATTACCGGCAGCTTTAAGCGATTGGGAAGCGACCAGAGGACGTAGCCTGCACGCAAACAGGCACTTAAAATCCACAGGATGCTACTCCAGAGACGCTATCGCTCCTCAAATGAACAATCCCCAAGAGATCATATGCCTCAGAATTAAAAACTTCATAAAAGTGACGGGTAATGGGCTCTTTTTTGTTATTGTTTCACTTTTTGAATATCAGATTCCAACTTTTAATAACTGTACACGCCAAAAAATATTACCGCGTGCATGCCTTATTAGTTAGCATAATGAATACATGCTCATTTTTAAATTACCAAAACTCTCAGAAACCTTCCTGGACTAAATAGACAATTATTTCTTCTGAGAGGTACTAAGAGTCAACAAAAAAATGGTTCTCAGAAAATGTATGAAAAAGATTAACACAAAACAAAGAAGGCTGTTTAAAATGGTGACATAAATAGGATTCCGGTTGTCAAGGAGCACACATTTTAAAATGAAATTATACCGCATCCTTCTGAATGAAGCTATTATTGGAAGCTAACAAGCTCTATTTAAGAGATAAGCATTTAACAGAGTCAAACGGTTGGGGTTTTTTATTCAAATGAATAAAACTGAATATTCATTTGAATAATCTTTTCTGTAAAAGAAAAGACAAAGAAGAGGAAGAAAAAAATAAAGTAAGAGGCAAACAGATGCCCCCAGTCGAGAGGCTCCGGGCCAAGCGCCATCGCTGACGGAAGCTGAGACAAGTACTCATGACCTTCAGGTGAAAACACCCTCCTTCAGCCTCTCTGAGGAGGAGTCATTTCCCTGCATTCATCGTCGGGTAAGGGGGGACACAGGGACATCTCCAGAGCCTGGGGCTGGATGGGAGAGGGTTTGCTGGGCCCAGGGAAAGGGCAGATGCCCTCACGGCGCGGCTCTGGCTAATTGCCGGGAAGGACGTGGGCAAGGAAGGGGATGGAGAGGGCTACCCAGCCAAAAATCAGCTTTGTAGTTACCGTACAAGGTGGCCCAGCAATTCATAGAATCACAGCAAGGTCAGAGTTGGAAGGGACCTTAAAGACCATCCAGCTCCAGCACATTCTGCCACAGCCTCCCAGAAATAAGAGCCAACGCTGTGCAGAGAAAGTGATTGAAACCATAAAAAGATGAAAATAATTTTTAAAAAATCGGTAGGAGCCATAAATAATACTCAGAGGCCGTACCGAAGATACCAAGTGTCAGTGCTCCTGTGTTCTGCATTTTGGTTTTTTTCCACACTCAAACCAACTATATTTCACACCTTTGTCGTCACTTGAGAGGTTTTATGTCAACCCTGGAAAAATATAGCTGAGATGACGACACCATCACTATGAAATATATCTCCTTCCTCGTGCGACTCCTCCGCCGCCCGGGCTCTGTCCGTGTGTGCAGGGTCCATGTTCTGCACACACAGAGGACATCACTCGTGGGTGGAATCACATGAAAGCAGGGTATGGGGTTAGAGGTCTTGCTCTTACAAGCCCATGAACGCATTTCAAAGAGGAAAACAAGGTGATTGCAGCCCATCCCAGAAAGGTTAAAGCCAAGCTCATGCTGGGGTTAGCCCCGAAGGGCTCTGATGGGCAAACTGGGACCCCCCTGCAGCCAGGACTGGTAGCTGGTGGTGTCTCCATCACCAGTTCCCAACCTGGTACCCAAGCCAAAACTGCCTTCATCCAAGGCACAGAGCCCCCTGCCCACTGCTGCTCTGGGAAGAGGCTCTTTGGCCATCAGGAAAGATGCTCTGGGGGCTGGAGGCACTGGAATGAGAGCCAGGGGAGCCTGCTCCAACTCCCAGGCTGTCCTGGGGTCACCCGATGACACGGAGCAAGCCACTTCATCTCATCTGCATCTGCCGTGCTCCTCTTCACCCGTGTCTGTATTGTCTGGTGAGACCGTGGGGTCTGTGTGGCTGGGGCTGCCTCTCACTGCATTTACAGCACGCCAGAGAGCTCCTTCAAGGGTTCTGGGAAGTAAGCAATCACCAAGGCTCTTTTGTGCACACACAATAATCCTGAGGACCGAGGGCAAGGAGACAAGAGCATGGAGAGGAGAAAGGAAGAGATTTAGATGGTCCACATCATGCCGATAAGCGATGTGGGCTCTGCCTAAACCTCACTCCTGCTGTGGGGTGAGAATAACCCGGCAGTGGCTCTCCTTATTGCAGGATCCATCTCCCCTTACCCAGGGAACGTGCTCCCGTGGCACCATCCTCCTCCTGGTTCCCGATCTGGCCGGCACCGAGTGTGTCCCCAGGTCCCTGCGGTGCCACCGTCCCTGGCACTGCTGGACGGGAGCATCCAGCCCGACACCCGCTGCGTCCTAACGAGGAAACATGAGCTCAGGCTGCCTCCCCCTCCTCTGCTGGGTCTCAGGACCTGATCTGCTCCCTCCTGTTCGCTCTGCTCAGGTCTCTGCTCCTCTCCCTGTATTTAAGTAACTCCAGCTCTGAGGCAGAGAAATGCCCGGTCCTGCTGTGACATTATTTATGCACCTGCTTTCTTGTTTATACCAATAATTTTGGCAGCTGGTCCTGTAAAACCTAATAAAATGCCTTTCAAAAAGTAAAAAAAAAATTAAAAATGAAGAAATGTGACCAGACAAGCCAGGCATAATAACATTAAAGCCCGTGTCAATTAATTTTTCCTCTTCTTGATAAACGAGCCCCATTCCATCCATTAATAATGAGGGAAGAAACAAGAAAAGTTGACACTAGTTTAATTTATTTTCTCAACTTGCCTGGTCATATTTCTCCCCGTTGCAAAGCTTTCTGGTGCTGCTGGGAATTGCAAGTGGCTCCCACACAGTCGATGCATAGATTGGTGTGAATCAATACCGCCCCGCTTTATTCACACATCCCTTGTAATCAGAGGGGGAAAAGTTACTTAGTGAGCTACTGTGCATCCCAGACTGCCACGCCGGCTTATAAAAATAATAATAATAATGATAATGATAATAATAACAACAATGACCACCCCCTGCAGGGGAGAAAGGGACGTGAAACCAAGTCCTGTAATTGCTGTCACCAAATCTCGTCTCTGCAGACAAACACAACGACCCGACAGAGAGGCCAGGACATTTTAATTGCTCAGACAGCAAACCATGGATGTTTCTAACTTCTTGCTGTCTGCGAAGGTAATTCAAGTCATTACCCCGAGAGTCTGGGAACAGGGACCTGCGGGTTTATTCCTGCCTCTAAGAAAAGCCACTTGTTTGTCAGCACCAGAACCCAACAGCCAGGACTCGAAAACTCAGCCCCGATGGTGCGTCTTTGGAGAAGTTGCTCAAACCTTCCTTGTGGCCCAGGTCCCACATTTCTTCCCCCCCAACACTTTCTAGTCCCTTCCACAAAGTTTTCATCTGACGTACAGCAGCTCAGCTTGTTAAAGTTCAAAACTGTCTAGGATAAAAACTGTAAATTCTAACTTGTTATTCCCATTTCCTGACCTGCAGACAGAGGAAAGGAGAGGTTTCGGTTGCCGAAGAAGTAACTCTCTCCAGATTCACAGAACACAGCCCTAGAACGAGACACACACTTCTCAGATCTCACCTCCTTCCCTCAAAGGAGGGGTTTGCCAGGAAAAGCCACGGCCACACCTGAATGTCCCACCTGAAGGTCCCACCTGAAGGCACCTCCTGCTCCGTGGAGAACAAGATCTCACAACCAGAGCGGGAGAGGGACGCACCAGGAGATGGAAGGGGAAAGAGAAGGTTAACGCTTACGCTCTAGGCTAGAAAATATCACCCTCATTTAACTGTAAAGTGTGCTCTCTAGCAGTGCTTCTGCCAATGATGCTCATCAAGATGGATGATTAGCCTGCACATCCATCCCCTGTTGATGTGCATCTCAGGCTGGGCGCAGAAAACAGTCAGGTCCCCCTGGCAGACACAGGCAGGTACCGCTGCTGCTTAAAGCGTCGATATATACTCCATGACACCAGAGTAAATTCTCAAAATTAAATCAGCAGACAACTGCCTTAGATCAAAACCTCCAGGGAAGGTGCTGGCGTTTCAATCCCAGCGCGGCAGGAGAGTGGGGAGCTGAGGTCAGCCTCCCAGCTGGATAAAGGGCACCAGCACGACGCTCCTCTGCTTTTGTTCTGGAAAGCTGCAAGGCTCAGGCTCCTTCTCCATCCTCCCACCACGGCATGGCATTTGCACAGGCAGCATCACCCAGGGAAAAAAGAAAAAGGCCCCTTGGGATGAGCAGCTGCTGTGCCAGGCAGCCCCTCCAAACGCGGCAAAATCCACCCAAAACTGGTTCTGGGGAATGATTTTCCCTGTCGGGAGGATGAGGGGTAGAGGGACTTGTCCCTCTCTCAAATGATCCTTTTTAACCAAAGATTTCCAGGCTGGGGGGGTGCATTGCCCTCCCCTTGCGGGGCCAGGACCCCAGTTCTGGCCAAAGCCCTGGTGGTGGCACCGGCCACCGGCCGTGCACGAGGGACCCCTCCGGTGCCACCGACCCCGCGACTGTCACCGCCACCTGAACTCTGCGCAATAAATCTTTCATAACAACAAATCTTCATTAAAATTTTATTCTATTAACATTCTGAAATCAAACCGAAGCGCTGAGTACATAATGACTGAAACGCACACTACGCAGCAACTTACTAAATGCCAGTTTTATCATATTGTTAATTAACAGAAACCATTAATGCATTCACAGATCATTTAGAAGCATTAGCGGTGACCTAAGAAAAATTGCGTGTACGTGTGATCCACTTACGTCTGCGCTTTTCGCATCTGAATTTCCTACACGGGAGGCCCCAAAGTTTGTTCCCGAATCCGCTTCTCCCCGTTGGAGACATCGAGTCCCAACGGACACGTTTTTGTCAGCGGCTCGAGAATTAACGCACGGGGCTGGAAGATGAGATTCTGCAGGAGAAAGTTATCTCGGGCAGCGCTTGCTCTTCCATCAGTTTTTAGCTCCAGCTCCCCAGGAGCGTTGGGAGCAGACCCACTCGTGCTCCTCAGCTTTTCACCGCTCCCTTTGGTTCAGGGATGGACCTCCCAGCTCTCTAAGGAGTCAAAAACCAAAGGGAATGCAGCCGGGTGGGGAAAGCAAGGCATAAACTAACAGATTTCTTTTTGCTATCGAAGAAGAAACCCCCAAATGCTTCTAAAATTCAATTTTCTGTCTACAACCAGAAAGGGAACCTCGTGCTTCAAGCAAATCCTGTTCCGTTAGCGAGACCTGCAGCGCCCTGAGCCTGTGACAAACCTGAACGCTGATTTCCATCCCCAAAACGAGCGCCTTGCAGCCCCTCACCGTGTCACCAGGCAAACCAAAAACTGCCACCACCGCTCCGGCACCATTTGCCACCTCTCCCACAGCCAAAGGGTGCGGAGACCCCAGTCCCTGTCCCTGTCCTGGTCCCTACCAGCCCCGCGTGGCAGAGGACAAGGACAAGGGGAGCAGCAGGCAGCGGCCATGGGAAGGCAGGGACAAAGGCCATCGCTCCCCGGGTGCCAGCCCTGCTCAGGGACCCCCAGCAGAAACCAAAGGGGCTCCCAACACGTCCCCATGGCCGCTGCCCGCCCGGCACAACGTCCTGCCTTCCCTGTCTGCTTGCCCACAGGCGTCAAACACTCCCTGCCTGTCAATTCTTCCACAGTTTATTACCAAATTTCTAAAATATTACATTTTTTATTATATCCAAATTCACTTTATTGCATTTGACAATACAGATAATCACATACCATATGCTCTAATGTTTTGAAACCAATGCATGTTGACAGCAGTTTTTATTCATGATGCATAATTCTACCCAGGGCTGACAAAGGCGGCGCAGCACCGAGCCTGGCGTTAGGGTTTTGTTGTTGGGGGGGGGACCCTTTTTTCCATTTCCTTTTCTTCATTTTAACAACAGATTTACAACACTGGGAGGAAAAATGCTTTGCTTTCAGTAGAAATAGGAAATTGGCTGAAAAGATGGGCTTATCAAAGAGATGTCTTCAAAATATTAATAACAGGTGGGGGTTGGTTATTATAATTATTTGCATTTGAGACTTGCTGCTAATGGGGTCAGGGAAGCATGACGGCTCGCCGGGATGAGCTGAGGCTGGGGGGGCTTGGGGACAGACCCCACTCCTGCCCACCCTGCCCAGCTGCTGTCCCTCCTCTCTGAAACCCGCTCCTCTTCCCCATGGAGATGGTGGGAAGGGACAAGTGCCCATGCCTGGCATGTCCTGGGATGACCAGGGAAGGTCCCCACATGATGGAGACACCTGGGCAAGTGCTTCCTAAAAGACTTTGAAAGCCACGAGTTCTCTGAAACAACACATCACCGGGGCAAAGCCCTACAAGCCTTCGTTTAAACCCCATTGACTTGAACAAGATGTGAAATTAAACATATGTTTAAGAGCTTTCCCGAATGGGGTCTTCCTGCCCTTCCTCGAGTCATGAAAACCACGAGCTGGAAGCAGCAGAGCTGAAGTGATGAGCTGGGGAAGCCCCTCATCCTCCCCGAGCTGAAGGACCATCGGGTCCAGCGCTCGGTTCCTCGTTCTGCTGCCGGGAGAGGAAAAACCCCAACAAACCCCAACTCCCAACCTGGGCGTTCAGGCAAGAGATTCAACAACTTGAAAGATGGCAACGCTGCGCAAACCAAACAGGATGCTATGTCTAAATTAAGCTGTAATGACCTGCTCTGAGGTCTTTATTAGCCAGGTAATGATCATTTAAGAGGAGGTTACTATCTTGAGCCAAGGGCACCTAATACCATTACTGAACTTGTTAAAACCTGCCAAGCAAGTCATTATTTCTGACATTATTTCTTTTTCTCTTAACACAGCTTTCTACCTTTCCCCTTGTGGTGCTCGGCCATAAATCACGGGAGGCGGCGATCACGCAGACTCGGTGGCCCTTCCCCAGGAGGCTGAAGCGAGCTCCTGCTCACCATGAGCCGGCTGAAGACAAGACAAATACCCCACAAGAACAAAAAGCAGCCTTTGAAAAACTCTGACCTGAAAAGGCCCACATAGAGCAGAACCACATAGCGGGTAGTGGTCTTCATAGCCTGGTGGCCTCAGAGAGCTGGTGGGCCTTTGGAAGTCGTTTGGAGCTGGCATCCAAGGAGATGTCACTTGGCACCCAATCCCCAGGGTGCATGGACCACTGGCATTTGGGCTGGGAAGACAGGAGCTTAAACAGCAGCCCAAACTGATGGATTTAGGGGCTGGGGAGAAAAACAGCAGCTTCGATGTCCACATGGGAGCATGGGATGACCTGGCTGACAAAAGGACACTACTTGGACCTACTGCTTCCCTGGGCCAAGAGCCGTCAGGTAGCCAGGCCAGGGGCCGATCAACACTGACTTTGAGAAGGACAAGATGCTGAGATACTTTCCTACTTGCCTCAGTTACGCCCCCCAGAAAATTAACAGAATCATAGAATGGTTCAGGTTATAAGGAACTTTAAAGCCCATCCAGTCCTCTTCCTACCTTGGGCAGGGACACTTCCCACCAGCCCAGGTTGCTCCAAGCCCCCTCCAACCTGGCCTTGAACCCCTCCAGGGATGGGGCAGCCACAGCTTCTCTGGGCAACCTGGGCCAGGCTCTCACCACCCTCACAGCAAAGAAGTTCTTCCCCAGATCTCACCTCAATCTCCCCTCTTTCAGTGTCAAACCCTTCCCTCTCGTCCTGTGGCTCCCCTCCCTGATCCAGAGTCCCTCCCCATTTCTCCTGGAGCCCCTTGAGGGAAGCTCCAGGAAGGGGCTTCCCTCCTGGAAGGGGCTCTAAGGTCTCCCTGGAGCCTTCTCTTCTCCAGGCTGAACCTCCCCAACTCTCTCAGCCTGTCCTCCCAGCAGAGGGGCTCCAGCCCTCCCAGCATCTCCGTGGCCTCCTCTGGAGTCGCTCCAAGAGGTCCATGTCCTTCCTGGGCTGGATACAACACTTAACCCCCTCCATCCCCCTTGCCCACCCTTCACTCCTACAGAAGCTCACACAAAATTTAAAAAAATAAAAAAAAAAACCCAAACAAGCTTGCAGCTGCTCTACAACTTCCCAAAAAGCTTCCCCACACGCTTGCCCCCATCCCGACCTGCTCACCCGGCCCAGCGCAGGGTCCCTCCGGCTGCTCCCTTCCGAGGAACCGGCCCCGGTGCCGCAGGAAGGGCCCGGATCCCGGCGACCCGAGGTGGGAAGGAGCGGAGGCGGCCGCCTTCTCCCTCCCGTAACCCGGCGTGGACAATATTATGAATGACACCCGCAAGCTGCCAGCTCAGGAACTCATTACTGTCAAGGTACAACGTGGCTGGCTGCCAGGCCCCCAGCTTTCACACTCGCTATGCCAGAACATCCACACACAATTTAATTGCATTATAATTTCAAAAGTGCTTTTCAAACTGGAAAAAGGCATTCACTGATTAACCAGCGAAGAGCAAAATTGTTTATGAAATTGAATACAAAAAGCTACAGAAATGTAATTGGGTCGTTCTAGCACCTAATTTTCAAGCCATTTTCCCACTTATTTAATCACGAGATACAAAAGGAACTAGTGAATTGACTTCATACTAATTAGATTACTCCCCGCGATACTCCAGGCCTATATTCCAACCGGTTGATAGCGCCGCTTCAAAATGAAACAAAAAATGTAGCAACAGCTTGTCTGGGGCCATAACGCATTTGTTTCCCATCAACCCTCTCTTACCAGAGGGCCGTAAAATCCAGGCCAAATTCCCCAAACCCGTCGGAGCCACTCACCCAGAAATGGCTAACTTCCATGGAAAGGGATGAGGAACGTTTGCCAGAGGATTGCGAGTGGGGGGTTGACAGCCCAGGGCTCCCCACCACGTCGAGCATCACCTCCAGCATCCCGTGAGAGCAGGGAGTGCTCTCAGACAAAATCAGGACCATGTGAAGATCTCACAGATGATGGAGGAGGAGAGGCTTCCCGGGACGCAGGGATGGATGAGCTGGAGAAGGGTGGCTCTGCTCCCAAAATCCCAACAGGCAGAGCTGAACTACGGGTCTGGCCCAGGAGGAGAACATCCCTTCTAAAGCCACCGCAGAATTCCTGCTGGGAATATCTAACCCGTTTTAAAAATGTGGTGCCAGGTCACCTCCGGATAGAAAACATTAGTAAATTCGTTGGCAGCAAACAGAAGGAGTGATGGGGGGAAGTTGTGCATAAAGACTGGTTTGCACCCAATTTCTTCTGCCCCCCAGCCCAAGGGTCCCTTGCCAGAAACCAGGGAGAAAGGGGAGAAACCAGGGAGAAACTGGGGAGAAACCAGGGAGAAACTGGGGAGAAACCAGGGAGAAATAGGAGAAACCAGGGAGAAACTGGCTCGAGCAAAAGGACTTGGGGAGAGATGGGAGCCAACAGCATCAAGCATGAACTTCACCACGCTCCAGCTTCACCATCACCACCTCTGCACGGCCACACACCCCGGGCTTCACCAGGGAGCCACAGGTGCTTTATTTTATTTTAAACCAAGTCACTAAATTAAACAGGAGCCTCTCACTCCTCCGGTTTCTACAGACCCATATAATGAAGACAGTCGGGCAGACACACACGTTCCTCCACAGAAGTTTCTCTAAAGCTGCCCAGGACCCACTCTGCACCTGATACAATCTGCTCCCAGCTTTTTCACTAATTTTACATTTTATTAGGTGCAACGCAATTGATTATATAATCAAATGTAGAATGTACATTATCAAGATATTGTAGCACTTCACAGGCCATTTAATCAGCATATCTGGGGCTGTGCCAAAATGAATTAGCTTGCATTAAATTTCAAGTACATATTATTGGTTGTATTTGTCTCCGTGTTTAAGCAGGCGCTTGCTCTTACAAAAGAAATCTGAAATCCTTCAATTATAGAAATAGATTACTAAAAAAAAATGGAAGTATGCTTTCCCAGAGTTGCTGCTTCTGCAACAAAGAGCCTGGAAAAGCTCGCTCCCTGCCAGACCATCGCTGCCACCGAGCACCAGAGTGCAAGTTTTTAGTATTTATTGACTTTGCAAAAGTAGAGCATAAAACTATACGAAGTGCCTTTGGATTTTGAGGACGCAGTGAGCAAATACAGGGAAAACAGGGACTGGCAATGGCATGAGGAACGGGATGGTTTCTCCATCAGTGGAGCAGCAGCTCTGCCAGTGGTGAAGGAAGAGGAACCAGAACATCTCCAGCGCCGCACGTTTGCTGTGGACTTCCAAAGGGCTTTCCACCCCCACCCACCAGCGTACCCACCAAAGTGCCTTTAAGGGAGGAAGATGCTATCATCCTCCTCCTCACCCTTGAGAAAGGGAGCTGAAGGCAGAGCTCATGCAGATGGAGACCTCCCACCCTCGTGTCCCCCCTGAGACCCTTCTGTTGGGCTCTGCACGGTGCTGGGGCTGACCATCCTCAAGAGCACGCACAAGCCACGTGCCTCCACGTGTTCCACCACACCCAAAGCGTCCACAGCAGCTCCTCTTCCTCCTCCCAGCTGTGTCCCAGCTGGGGACATACCTGGGGTGGCCCTGAACAAGGAGAGCCCTTCCCTCCATGCTGGCCTTTGCTCCAGCTCCAGTAGGAAGCACCCATCAAGCTCAGTAGCCCCTACTTGGTTCCCATCTCCTCAGAGCCATTCAGTCCCTCCAGACAAAAAAAAAAAACCCAGGGATTTGCAAAGACAGGGATTTCTGCTTGATTCCAGCCAGAGGAAGAGAAGGAGAAGGAGAAGTCAGCTCCATGGTGAAGGAAAGAAGCCAAAGCCTGTCACTGACACCACTCCTCTCCGAGGCACCAGCCAAACCCAGAAACTTCTCCTCGTGCCTGCCCCCAAAATGTAATCACCACCGGTGGAGAGAGACCGGGGCCATTCCAGCCAGAGGAAGAGAAGGAGAAGGAGAAGGCAGCTCCATGGTGAAGGAAAGAAGCCAAAGCCTGTCACTGACACCACTCCTCTCCGAGGCACCAGCCAAACCCAGAAACTTCTCCTCGTGCCTGCCCCCAAAATGTAATCACCACCGGTGGAGAGAGACCGGGGGCACAGCAGCTGCTGGAGGTGCCCTGAGAGAAATGACATGTCTTTGGAGCTGGCGTCCAGGGGGACATTTTTCAAGCGGCTGCGAAGCCGCGCTCAAGGTGACTCCTGCCCACCTGGGTACTGCAGCATCCTCACGACAGCCCAGGGCCGGGGGGGACAGACCCACCACATCGGGCCGGTGTCCCCCCCTCCAAAACACCCTCCTCTCACACCACCCCCAGGCTCACTGGGCAGACTGGGGACAAAGCCCTCCCTCCCAACTGCAGAGGATGCAGCACGAAGGGAAGGACGCTTCACTGCCACCACACAGACATCTTCCTTCCCCTCATTAACACACGAGCATCAGTCGAGATAAATGGGAGGGGGAAAGGCCACACTTCACACACGGAGGGAGAAAGTCCCCAGTCCTCATCGGTCTGTTTCCCCGAGCTGTGGTTTACCTGCTGCATCCATCTCACTTCCCAGGTCAAATGTTGACACGTGTGAAAAACAACAAAACACTCGACAGCTCAGATTCCTACAGGTGGGCACAGAGGCTGTACCCACCCCAGCCTGCATCCCGCATCCCTCATCCCACATCCCACCCCGCTGCCAGCCCTGCCTGGGATGGAAAGCCTGGACTGGCCATTGCCCTGCTGACTCTGCATATCATAACGCACAGGAATAAAGGATTAGGCACCAAACAGCAAAAAAAAGCCCCAACTATTCAAGGAATTGAAATAAATAGTGACTGGGGTCAAGGGAAATACCAGCAAAAATGAGAAGCTTAGCCTCAGGTTAAAATAATACCTTTGAGCTGAGCAGCATGACCCCTCCAGGCTATAGCTTCAGGCAGCACACAACATTCTTGGACATTATTAATATCCTTGGCCAGGGCTCCATCCCTGCTGCTCATGCACCGTATCAGCATTTGCCTAAGCAAACAACATATACTACTGTGAGAAAGAGTGTCTGGCCATGACAGATGCTTCGAATATATGCACCATTTGTTCCTCTGGATACACATGTAAAGAGTGAAGTATTTGCTGAGCTATTCCTGGGAACCAGCTCCCACCAGCGAGGAGGGGTCAGGAGGCTGCAGCCCGGCCAAGGGCTTGAGATACAGCCCCAAACACCCCTGCAAATGCTGCTGCTGCCACGTTTCCCCTCCTTGAGCGAGGGTTAAAAACAAGAAGAAAGTTCAAACCCCTCTGGGGTGTCGTTCCCAAGAAGGGAAGAGAGAGGAGAAGGGGCAAATGGCCCTTTTTTAATATAAGCTGGAAATCTGCCTTTTTGTTCGAGACCACAGGCACCGAGAGATAACATCAATTCCTTCAGTACATAAATGCTTATCAGAGAGAACAGGTCCAGGTTTAGCGTGCACTTCAGGCAAATGATGAATTACATTAAGACAATCACTTTCTTACATATATATTTAGAGCCGGCGTACGGGGGGAAAGCCCTCATCAATAACATTAATGCCATTTAGAAATTCAGGTCAGCTTTTTACTCCACAACCCGAGAACTGCCCATGGATTGAAGCCACGGAGGACTCGTCCCAAAGGCACCTTTGTGGTGTGAGGCCGTGCCAGGGGTGGCTTTCTGTGCCCAGAGCGACGTGTCACCGCTCCATGAGCTCCGGGAGCACCGGCATCCGTGGGGTGACAGCCTGGGGAGAGCTGGGACGCAGGAAAACACGGCGGAACCGGCAGCATCGGCAGCAGCAGAGCCAGCAGCATCACTCCCCGGGACTCACACCAACAACACTCACCTGTTTACTCCCCCCAGCACCAGCAACTCTATTTTTTTCCCTTTTCTTCCCCCCC
>NW_015090764.1:2007517-2008924 GCF_001431845.1 Calidris pugnax
CAAAAGGAGAGAGACTTCTCTGAAAGACCCTGCGGTCAATTTGCAGGGCCCTTTATCGCAGAAAGCCGGGCTTTGATTTCAATGGCACTACACTTTTTTTTTTTTTTTTTAAAAGGCACTATATAAAGAAGAAATCTTCAATCACCGTATATAGACTCTTTTCTTTCCCAGTATGCCAGATGCAACCTGCTGTGGAAATGCACAGTTTAGAAGTGGGAGGCAGGCGAGCAAAGGGCTGTAACAACCACCTTACATCTGAAGAAAAACAAAGGCCACATAATAAGGCTATCCAAAAGAACTGACAAATAAATAAAAATATTACATAGCGCACACATTCACAGAATTAAACCCTTATACGTTCCCTGAGGCTGGAAAACATGCCTTTCTGCAAAGTCAATGCAGCCTAAACACAGCTTCCCTCTCATGTTTTGAGGGTTTTGTTGGTTTTGTTTGTTTGAAGAACGTTACAAACCAAAGGATGCTCCTGGAAGCCTCTGCTGCTGCATTTTACCCACCCTGGGCTGCCTCCCACCCAGGGACGGAGAGCACGGACCCACTTCTCAGCCCTTCCAGCTGCTGGAGGAGGGTTTATAACATCTTGCAGGGAGGTTCCCTTAATTAGCGCTATGTAACGCAGCACAGGATCCCGGCCACGTCCTGCTGGTGGCTGTCACACCGGCTCCTCGTCAACACCGGGGACGCTCCCAGCCCCAGCATCCATCCAGAGCTCCTCGCTCCTCCTCTGAAACAGGGCAAACAGCTTCAGATAGTCAGGAGCTGTCAGATTTTGCATATGTCCAGGGGGCAAAGGCTGAGAGTGACCATTAAAAAATATATATAAATTTTTAACATGGCATATATTTTTTTTTTTTATATGGCAGACACATCCTGACATCTATTGAAATGAAAACCCAAACCAGTACTGAGACACCAAGGAATGCTCAGCTCCCACACAGAGCAGAGCTGGGTTTATGTCTCTGCTCAGGGTGTCCTGCCCCCGCTCCCCGTCTCCGCACGGATGGGAAATCACATCCCAGAGGATCCGAGCTCGAGGCTCCGGGCCACGGTGGGGGCAATCACTGGATGAGCAGCGACCAGGGACATCCCACCAGCCTGGAATCACACTCCGGTGACCTGACACGAGCCCAGGGCCACCATCTTCACCCAACCCCATCTGCGCGCTATTAAATTGTGGCTGTTTCTGCTTTTTCAGCTGCCTGTCTCGCAGGAAGAGCAGGGACAGGGCAAATACACGTTGCTCCAGCCTTGCTGGAGAAGGAGAGCTAATCCATTTACTGGAATAGCTTGTTGATATTACCAATCTCCCATTGAAGTGACCGGAGTAAACCTAACGTATCTTAATCATTTTTTCCACCGTTGGAAGCCAGGCAGAAAAAAAAAAAAAAA
>NW_015090764.1:2011277-2101069 GCF_001431845.1 Calidris pugnax
TTATTTTTTTTCCTTTTCTTCCCCCCCCCCCCTTTCTTTTTCTCTATCAAAAGGAGAGAGACTTCTCTGAAAGACCCTGCGGTCAATTTGCAGGGCCCTTTATCGCAGAAAGCCGGGCTTTGATTTCAATGGCACTACACTTTTTTTTTTTTTTTTTAAAAGGCACTATATAAAGAAGAAATCTTCAATCACCGTATATAGACTCTTTTCTTTCCCAGTATGCCAGATGCAACCTGCTGTGGAAATGCACAGTTTAGAAGTGGGAGGCAGGCGAGCAAAGGGCTGTAACAACCACCTTACATCTGAAGAAAAACAAAGGCCACATAATAAGGCTATCCAAAAGAACTGACAAATAAATAAAAATATTACATAGCGCACACATTCACAGAATTAAACCCTTATACGTTCCCTGAGGCTGGAAAACATGCCTTTCTGCAAAGTCAATGCAGCCTAAACACAGCTTCCCTCTCATGTTTTGAGGGTTTTGTTGGTTTTGTTTGTTTGAAGAACGTTACAAACCAAAGGATGCTCCTGGAAGCCTCTGCTGCTGCATTTTACCCACCCTGGGCTGCCTCCCACCCAGGGACGGAGAGCACGGACCCACTTCTCAGCCCTTCCAGCTGCTGGAGGAGGGTTTATAACATCTTGCAGGGAGGTTCCCTTAATTAGCGCTATGTAACGCAGCGCAGGATCCCGGCCACGTCCTGCTGGTGGCTGTCACACCGGCTCCTCGTCAACACCGGGGACGCTCCCAGCCCCAGCATCCATCCAGAGCTCCACGCTCCTCCTCTGAAACAGGGCAAACAGCTTCAGATAGTCAGGAGCTGTCAGATTTTGCATATGTCCAGGGGGCAAAGGCTGAGAGTGACCATTAAAAAATATATACAAATTTTTAACATGGCATATATATTTTTTTATATGGCAGACACACTCTGACATCTATTGAAATGAAAACCCAAAGCCAGTACCAAGACACCGAGGAACACTCAGCTCCCACACAGAGCAGAGCTGGGTTTATGTCTCTGCTCAGGGTGTCCTGCCCCCGCTCCCCGTCTCCGCACGGATGGGAAATCGCATCCCAGAGGATCCGAGCTCGAGGCTCCGGGCCACGGTGGGGGCAATCACTGGATGAGCAGCGACCAGGGACATCCCACCAGCCTGGAATCACACTCCGGTGACCTGACACGAGCCCAGGGCCACCATCTTCACCCAACCCCATCTGCGCGCTATTAAATTGTGGCTGTTTCTGCTTTTTCAGCTGCCTGTCTTGCAGGAAGAGCAGGGACAGGGCAAATACACGTTGCTCCAGCCTTGCTGGAGAAGGAGAGCTAATCCATTTACTGGAATAGCTTGTTGATATTACCAATCTCCCATTGAAGTGACCGGAGTAAACCTAACGTATCTTAATCATTTTTCCCACCGTTGGAAGCCAGGCAGAAAAAAAAAAAAAAAGAAAAGCCAAGAGCGTATTTTGGGAGCGCTGCTGGAGAGATCCCATTGTTCTTTGCCGCATCAATAAAAGCAGGTTTGCTGTTTGATAGTATAAAGTGCTCAAGAATCAGAGGCAACAAAGGAGCAGAATCACCCTGGGAAAGAAAACTTTTAATAGGGACCACACGGAGCCGAGCAGCTCTATAAAACAGATCTGCTGGCGACGGAAAACAAGACTGTGAGACAGGCACAAAATCCAGAGCCCTTTGCTAATAATCACACCTATAATTTCAGGAGGCTTCCTAAGGTTTCTCAGATATTGCGGATGCTTTTCCTCCTCTGCTTTCAGAGGCTGTGCATGGATAGACAAGGCAAAAGAGAGATATATTCTTTGCTAAGCATCCAACCTCAAACAACCACAATTTTGTCATCTCTGGGTGCCTTAATGCCACCTTCTAACCTCCCCCATCACCTGCTCAGGGCAGCTACAGCCAAGTCATTCCCAAGTTTGCTCCCCTCCATCTGCCCCAGAACCTTCTGCCGAGCCTCAGGATGCCGGAGAATCACGCACCGGAGGACGGGCCAACCGAACACCTACGGACCCATGGGTTTCTGCCAAAGCTCCCCCAAGAAGAGCGGGCCACGCTGCTTTTTCATCTGCCACCTTCAGAGGTGACCTTCTCCAGCATCCTCGCTCCCGTTGGGATCCATCCAAGCCCAGCTCCCGGGTGCTTACACCCGGTGGTGCTTTATTAAAAGCCGCCTTCTCCTCCTCGTGTTTTTGGTGACATTGCTTTATGGATTTCCCCACGCGCTCAACCTTTGCTCAAACCATCGGGGGAAAAGCGCTGGAATCTTTCTGCTTAAAAACAAAAGCTCCGTGAGCAGCAGTCGGAGGGAAAGGTGAACTAATTAAACACACCGGAGCATTCCCTGGAGCATTCTCACAGCCTGGGTGCCACCAGCCCAGACCTCAAGCTCCCGCCTGCCCCATCTCCCCCCCCAGCACTCACACCCAGCCCACCCCTCTCCATTCTCACCCGCAGCGGGGGCAAACACACACCACCTATTAGTAGCCAAAACCCTGCAGATCCAGCTCCTGGAGGGCTCTCAACCTGAAGATGTGCCTGAAAGCAGAGAGGTGTGGGGGGAAGGCACTCCCAGTGCCGTGGCACTGGCAGAGCAGTTCAAATTAGAATACCCTTTGCTTCCCAGCTTTCAAAACAGACAAAGGAATTGCCTTTGGAGCAGCGGTGTTTGTGCGATGACCTTTCCCTATTGTGTCTGCAGGCACCAGAGAACAAAGCTGTGCTGGAATCTCACCGTGACTCCCTGGCCGTTCAATCACTGCTGAGCCAGTCGGGCAGTCACTTTGGGGTCTGAGGGATTTTTTCCTTGGTGTTATTTTGCTGGGATATTCCACCAGCGCCGAGGGACTAGAAACCCACCCAACAGCCCAGCCCAGCCCCACACGGTCTTCCCAGCAAGCGGCACACCGTGTCTGCGGCACTCAGCTCTGAAGTGGTGCTCTCAGAGGTCTTGGCTGGTTTAAAGTCACATTTTGCAAAGAGTCCAGCAATCCACAGGGTGCAGGGATCCGTGCGCACCCCCAGGGACCAGTAACTGCTCACCACGCAGCTCAAGCACAGAGAAATGCAGGCCAGGCTTCGTGGAGACTGTTCCTCCCTCCAGATTTACACTTGCCCAAGGATTTACGGTGTCAGAGCCAGGCACTGCCAGGACAAGGGCTCTGCAGACCAAGTCCTCATCCCTTCCAGCTCTTGGGCTGCAGCTGGAAAGTTCAGCTCCTGCTGCTGCCCCGGTGCTCCACAGCCCCTGAGCTCAGAAAGCCCCGTCTTCAAACCCTCCTCCATGACCCTACAGTTGCACTTCCACCTGAGAGACAACAAGGAAACTGCTGGGGCACAGCATATACAAAAGCTGCCTGTCTTATTAAGCAAAGGCTGGCTGTTCCCAGAAGACTACCAGTGGCACAGGAGAAGGGGGGAGCCCGAGAAGAGCCCATCCCCATCCCTGTCCTGGTCCCTGGAGGAGGATGAGAGTCTAAGAACCAGAAGATGGAGCTGCTGGTTCCTCACCTTGGTCATCCACTAACCTCCCATGTGACCTTGGGCAAAGTTCTGCTCTCCAGGACCTTCACTTCCCAGCCCAGAAAGGGAGAGGTGCCCCTCGTAAAGCAATTGGGACAGAAGGACCTACAGTACATACGGAGGGGGAAAAAAAAAAGAAAACCCAACAAACTAAGCAAAGCCTTGCAGCTCGGCGAGGCACAGTACAAAAGCCTTGCTGCCAGTCAATGGGAGCAGACTATTTATAGCTGAGGATCATTAACTGCATTAAAAAAGTTTGATGTTCTCTAACAATCTGTGTCATTTCCAAAACGCTGGCCTTCCCCCCCGACGGCTGGCTGATAACGGGAGCGGCGGCGCTGAATAGAGGTAATTATTCGCCAGTTCAATGGGCTGAGCCCGCCGAGCCCCACTCTCAACACAAGCGTGTCCTTTCCCCAGGGCTCTTATTTAAATATTATGCCAGCTCCCACAGCCTACCAGGGGAAGAATACTGCTACGTATACTCCCATAAAACAGCGGAATTATGAAAAATGCCTTGGTTTTTAACAAAATAAATCACCGCACACCAAAAAAGTGCTTATTCCAACCTAGTGCTGGAAGAGATTAACATGCCAAGTGAAGTGAAGTGAAGCATCCCTCTTCTGAAACACCAACGCTCACCCTTATTTCTTTCTCTCTGTTGGCCATGCCAGCTGCCTGGCTGTGGAGACAGGACAGAGCTGGTAGGACCACTGAAACGCCTGGAGCCACCATGTTAGAGGGAGGGCCTGGACCAGAGGAGCTGAGCATCATCCAGACCCTGAGCTCTTCTGGTATCGACCCCCAGACACCCTCTTCCAGCCCCGATCAGGACACGAACCACGAGGCACACTCGATTCTCATCCAGCTCAAAGTTTATCAGCTTGTAAGAAATGTACAAGCGAGAAACCACAGATAACGCGTTGCCGATTGTTATCGCCAAGAATAAAGCTCCTGTGATATGACACATCGAACGTACGGTTTTAAAGACTTAATGTTTTGATCTGCTACACGATGCCATTGTCATTTCAGGCCAGTAAGAGTGACACCTGCCTGAAACCACGTTCCATCCATCACAGGAGGCACACTTTATCCTTCACCATCATGTGCAGGACTCGGAAATAAGGCGGTCGCCAGGGAGGTTTCTGCAGGGCTACGGCTCCAGCCAGGTGCCCACAGCAAGAGTGAAAATCATCTCCTTCAATGGGTTGTGCAACCAAGGGAACCAGTATAAAAATGAAGCTATTGATTGTGCTGACTATTTCAACATCTACGGAGCCCAGCTGATGCTCTCTCCCTTCTGCCAGACCCCACTGAGATGCCCTCAGCCCCATCGAGGCTGCAGGAACACACTGACCTGGCACGGCTGGTGGCCCCGACCCCTGCCAGCCCTCCCCATGGCATCCCCTCCCCATCACGAGCCCGAATCCAGCAGAACCCAATAGCCATCAGCAGCAGTCACCATCTGACAACACTGCCCGGCAGCTGGGGAGAAACACAGGCCACGAAGGTGGGTTTGGAATCACCTCTTCCACCTAAGCACCATGTCGCTTCTCCCCACTTAACACAGCCTGGCACCCACACACTCTTAAAATCCTTTAAGGAGCTCCAGGCAGTTGACAAAAGGCTGCACATTTTGACTTTAAAACGTCAAAACTCGGCCACCAGGAACTCACAGCTGGTGTACAGGAGGGCCACAAAAAAATTTGGAAACCACCAGAAACACTGAGCTCAGAAACAAACTCCCAGTGAACTGAGCCCAAGACCTGGTACATGATGATGTTCCCTGCCCCTGGACCCGGGTGCAAGCTTTAGGCTTTGATTTGTGCCACATCTTGGCTGAGAAAAACTGAAATTTCCCCCCTGAAGCAGCAGAGAGACTCCAGAGCCCGGCTGGAGAGCGGCTGAGGGCAGGGGACAGACCTCGAGCGCGGGGATGGGGAGGGCAAGAGATGAACCAGGAGCTCCACGGCAGGAAACCTGCCGGCACCATCCCAGCCCAGGCTCTGACGTGCTCTTTGCCAAGTAGTTCTGTATTTTCTTGGTTCTGTGTTTTCTCAGCGAGAGGCCAGGCACACGGGCAACGCTCAGGGAAGCCACGCGTTTGCTCTGAGAGCACCAAGCCTAATTACCTGCCAAGCCTCCCTGCCTTCTGGAGCACCTGCCCTTTAAACTCTCAATAATAAGGGCTCTCCTTGCAAACACTCCACGCAGCTCCTGGTTCTCGAGTTGCCGTTGCTACAGAGCGCCGTGTGCGGGTCCCTATAGCCTGGCACAGCCCCATCGGGGGAGGAGGAAGAGGAGGAAGAGGAGGAAGAGGAGGAAGAGGAGGAAGAGGAGGAAGAGGAGGAAGAGGAGGAAGAGGAGGAAGAGGAGGAAGAGGAGGAAGAGGAGGAAGAGGAGGAAGAGGAGGAAGAGGAGGAAGAGGAGGAAGAGGAGGAAGAGGAGGAAGAGGAGGAAGAGGAGGAAGAGGAGGAAGAGGAGGAAGAGGAGGAAGAGGAGGAAGAGGAGGAAGAGGAGGAAGAGGAGGAAGAGGAGGAAGAGGAGGAAGAGGAGGAAGAGGAGGAAGAGGAGGAAGAGGAGGAAGAGGAGGAAGAGGAGGAAGAGGAGGAAGAGGAGGAAGAGGAGGAAGAGGAGGAAGAGGAGGAAGAGGAGGAAGAGGAGGAAGAGGGAGCGGGGTCTGGAGAGCGCTGGTCCCGCAGGGGAAGGAGCACATCAGCTTCTGCTGCCCTGATCGAGTTGAAAAAGCATTTTCCACCCCAGCCAAGGACTTCACCAAGCCCCACGCTGGCTCTGAGGGGATTTTCCTCACAGGTTTGGTGGCAGATCCTCCCGTCTTCGCTCCCCGCGCAGAGAAAGTTCCCGATCCATCACGGCGGCTGCCCCGGGGCTCCTGCCTCCCCACACTGCTCTCTCCAGATAAAAACGCTGCTTTTTAAAATTATCTTTTGCCCACAAGCGAGACACATGCACAAAAGCAGCCTTTCTGCTCGTCAATAACGGGAACTCTCACTACATCAGGAACAAGAGATATTTTCAGCGTGTTCCGAATCAAGTTCGGAAAGACAGATGGGAAAAGAGGGGAAAACATCCAGATATTTGCAGGTTTTCTGGCATTTTGGCAATTCCTCCCTCTCAGTGCAAGAATAAAAGGTTTGGGCCTGTTAAAAATAAATCGCAGCTTGAGGTTCTGTATTTCTTCCCTCCCCAAAAAACTTTTCCCCAAAAGTCTGACCAAAAAACGTAGGGAAGTTGCTGTCACCTGTTATAGGGAGACCAGAACTTCCTTCATTTCCACACACAGAGCAGACACATTCACCCTGGCAGTTCAGAGCCTCTCACCAGACAGAACTCAGAACTCTCAGAAAAAGAAAATAAATTAAAAAAAAAAATGTAAACAAATGCAAACCCTACCCTACCTGCAAACCCCGTCCTCTCGTTCTCTTGCACCAACACCCCATGTCCCACCGATGTCTCCCACCAGGTGCCACCCGTCTCTGGCAGGACAAGACTTCACAGGAGACAATGTGATGCTCAAGGCCAACGTCAGCAATGCCTGTCTCTCAACTAATCAGCAGGCAATTAGCTGGAAGAATTCAGGGTGAAGCTTCAGCCGGAGAGCAAACCTTCAGCCGTTAAAGTCCACCCTCAAATAATGAGACTATATTTTAATTTCACATTTTCCCCTCCCCTTATTTACCTCCAGGAAGTAACATTAGCGTTAAAAAAAAATATAAAAGAAATAAATCCAGCAACAGCTTTCACCTATTCCTATATATCATTTGTCATTTAATTTGAGAATTAAGCTCTGTTAATAGATGCAAACTACCTTTTGGTGCATGCAGGCAGTGTTAATATTTGAATAACTACCACCACCAACAAAACACAGAGGACTAATACATGCACGGTCATTCCTTCTAACAGGAAGGATTCAGTTCTAATTTTCACAGAATATTAAACCAAATTTTAATTAGATTATACTAGTGCCTCCCTAATAAGTGCTGCCAAAGGGGAACTCCATTGTGCAGAAACACACTCTGCAGTAGAAGAGAAAAACTTGCCAGTGAAGTAGCTTAATCACTGAAGAGCTTTGAGGTGGCTCCTGTGTTTTTTTTTCATTGTAGCCTTCCCACACTTTGCAAAGAGGTTGTCAGAGATGTTTAGTCATAGTCATTTCTCTGGAAAATGAAAAGTGAGCTTGACAAACAGGAGCGAGATCAGAAAAGAGAAGAAAAAAAAAAACGAAAAAAACCTGTCAATATGTGAAAGACATCCTGTTCCTTCCCAGTGACCCAAAACGCCAAGGCTTGCTACGTTAAGAAATAAAGAAAAAAAAGGGGACAATCTCCGAGGAACAGCTTGTACGTGGTGGAGACCAGCGCTGCCTCCATCCTGGTGTTCTCCAAGAGCCAACGGAACCGTCCGTGCGCTTTTGCTGTGACGGCGAATTTAAGAACAAACCAAGAAAAGCAAAGAAGGTTCTCCATGGGATGTAGGATTAACTTAATCCTTGCGATTCTTCTGAGAACGAAGGTGTCTTCACACCTAGCGTCCCGAGTGCCTTCAGTTTTCAAATGCAATTAAGAAAAGCTACGAGAACTGCCAACCGACTTGGCAAACAGACCGAAGTGATGAGGAGAAGGACGCAGCCCTTGGCCTGCTGAAAAACAGGTCCCTTTTCAGTGCCTCAAGTTGAGCATCCTAAAAATCACAGGTGACTTCTGGAAGCCCTTGACCTCCAGCTGCCCTGTGGTGAGAGCTGCCAGCTCGGTGGCCACCTTCCTTTGAGGACCATCCCTGCCACCGTGCCAGCTGAGGTGGCACGGAGGATGCCCACCACCACCAGCAGTGGGGACAAGAGCTCTACCGGATGGGACCAAACCCATGAGACGGCCCCAAACCTCCACGTTTACCTCTGGGTAAAACAAAACAAGGCTGTGGTTTGACACAGGGGTCCTTTGGTGGCAGCACCAGCCCCGATGCTGGCTCAGGGCTGCTTGTGCTGGACCATGGGTGACCTGTGCCACCATCAGTGGGACCTGGCCAGAAGCAGGAACCAATGTTTCCATGGGCAAAAGCTGGCCATGGATGACACCACACAACAGGTCCAGCTCCACGGGTCGGGTAGAGGGTGCCCTAAACCAAGTGCATCCCCCCCCTCCATCACACGTGCCGCTGTGCTTGTGACCAGTGGCCTTTTCCGTCTATTTTTCTTCCTTTGTTTTTTATTCTTTCCACTTTTTACTCAATCGGCCCCCGTGTTTACAGCTCACTACACCACAAATCCTTATTTCATGTCACCCACTGGCCCAAGCTGTCCCCACTCACTGTTTCTCCTAGACAAGTTAATAAGATGGAAGGCTCCCCGGAGGCCTCGAGCCAGCGAACATTATCACTTGGAAGCAAGGCAGAAATACTGACACATCGGAAATGACTTCAAGCCTATTAATTACCCTTTCTTCTCTGGCAGATCTTTGAGAGAGAGCTTGACAAATTGAAAGGCAGGAGAGATCATCCTTCCCTGCCCCAGAAAGAGCTCCCACCCACATCCACACAGGCAAAACACACACCCCCTCGAAAAACCCCACTGTTCTTTGTTTCGTTATCAATTAATTCATCAAAAATTAGCTGAAACAGAGGCTGGCTGCTGGTGACAGATCTGCCCTTTCCCTTTGTGCTCCCATTTCCAAGGAGGCAGGATGCTGACACGCAGCCCACGGGGACGGGGGGAGGCTCTGATGGGGACGGGGGTGGCCGGGGACCCCGTGGGTGCCAGGGACCTCGTCACAGCTCTCCCACCCGTGGGGGACATGGAAAACCTCCTGCTGCTGCACCGGGAAAGCAGGTCTTAGTTTGGAGCTTCCCATCAGCAAATGTCAATAATCCCCATGAATATGATCAAACCCGGTGCCCCAGACGCACTTTAAAATCCCCGTGAACACCCCTCAGCCCCTTCTTCCCCTCCCTCAAAACGTATTTTAAAAATCCTTGCTGGCATAATTGATCCTAATTATTATAAGCATTAGATAGTAAATGCATTCCTACACGCAACGTGGCTTCAACTCTGGGCTTTCAGCAAAGCCTATTGTATAAATAAATGACTGGATTTCTTATTCAAGAGCTTCAGATTTGACAGTATTAATTTTGATGCAAAATAGCCACGGAAGTCTAGATAAAGTCACTACCTTCCACTACAGCTTTATTTTTAAGGTGATTTTCATAATTTCTGGTTTTTAAAAAAAAACCACAAGCCTACGAAATAACTTGAACAAAAATCTTCAAGCCATTACCTAGAAAACTATCATTAAATCATTTGTTCATTTTTATTAGTATCATTGTAATTAAAGAGAATCATATTTCAAAAATATATCTTCAACAGCACTTATCAAAACCCATCCCTGCAGCCTATCAATTAGTATTACAATAACCTCGCTCCCTTGTTGCCTTCGCTATTAGCATTTTGATTGAATGTCTGTTGAAAAGTGACTGGTAACAGAAGATTGTGTTCAGAAAGTAATGTTTCTTTATTCGCTTTCATTGAAGCTTGTCTCGTTGTCTCCAGTTCCTACTCAAAAGAGACAAGACAGTTCCAAAAGCAGTAATTTTGATGCAGGATTATTTTCTTTTTTTTTTTCTTTTTCTCCCCCTCCTTCTTCTCCTCAGCGAGGTGAGATAGATTGGGTTAGGCTGGACACAAATGCTATTAAATCACTTGACAGCAGATTTGGGGGCTGCTGTCGGCTCCGACCTCAACACCCTCCAACAGGCACCAACGGCCGAGAGGTGTCACGGCATCAAGAGCCACCAAACGTGTCCCCTGTGAGCCAGGAACACACACCACGGGCCTCTGCAAACGCCCTTCCCAGAGACTCAATAATAATAATAATAATTAATAATGCATGAGCTACTCAGGGAAGTTTTTGGCTACGTCTATTACTAATAGTGTTGAACGTAAAAGGCAACAATTTATTAGATAACCCTTAGCACTTTGGGCACATATCACTGCAACTCAGAGAGAGTTAAGTTCCCCAGCCACAATAAAACCTCTAACGAAGGACAGATCTGTAACTAACGTCATTAGGGAGGGGAAATGGATGCATTCGGCAAGTACCATGAATTATAAAGACAAGAGTTCATTAAATCTACTACATTAAAATAAAAATGACCTGCGTGTCAGACAGTTCTATTTACTGATATTCCCTCCGCTGATGCCTTCCCCTGATAAATCACATTCAGCGGGCTCAGCCAACACTTACCCAAAAACATTTCAATTACCTGGACGTGCTGGAAACCCGTCAGCAATGTTGTGCCCCGCTGTCAACCCCCCCGGCCCCAAGGTTTTGGGGGTTTTGAGGGGAAATCAAGGCGACCCCACTGCCACGTCCCCCTCCTGCCTCTCCCCCAGCGTGCTCCCTCCACTTCCAGCGTGGCAGCGGCACAGCCAATTAGACTAATAAGCAATTTAGCAGGGAGGAAGGAGAGGGAAGCCTTCATCGGCTGTTGGCATAGTGAGGATGTTCCTGACCCCCCTGCAAAGGCACGGCCTTCCCCACGCTGCTGGGTCGGGGTGGTCCCTGCTGCGGGGGCTCAAAGGCAGCGGCGGGTCCCTCCGTGCTTCCTCCCCTTCTTCATCCTCCTCCATCCCTCCTGCCACCCATCCCAGCACCCGTGCTCCCCACGCTGCCGAGGAAGCCTTTCCAAAGCCTCCTCCTCCTCCCTCAGCCCCGCTGGCAGCCAACAACAGTGTCAGGTACCAATTTCATTTTTAAAATGCTCCTATCAAAGATTTAAGGTGAAAGATGAGAGGAGCACACTACATCATCATAAAGGAAGCACTGTATAAGGCATGGTATTTTACAAATCAAAACAGTTATCAAAATGAAAAGGTGTGAATATAAAAGCAGAGGCTGAGGGGAGGCGGGGAGGGAAGCACCGGATTCGGGAGACATTGATCAGATTTCAGGTTTTCTTGGCAAGTCTCAAAGCCTGGGAAGAACGGGAACAGCAACACTTTCACTGTCGTTTTAAAACTGAAATAAAATGCCAGGTACGTTTATACGTGAGCACGTAGACACACACTCATCTATACACAAACACCCGCTTATTTATATGCCTTTTCATATAGATAGATCTATAAATATAGATACGTATTTTTCATACCATTACCCACGGCTGTTGGGTGCTTTTATCAAAGTCATCTGACCTGGAAAGCATCTGTTGTTAATACCACTGTTTTATTATTTATCAAATCCATTTCTTCATTGAATGACTAATTTCATACCCACAGCTGCTCCCATCCTCCCGAGCAGCTGCTCCTTCCCCTGGCAGCCGGGAAGGGTACGGGCCCCCCTTCATCTCCAGCTACGGGACCAGCACCCCAGGCTCCTGCCCCACCAGGACCAAGCCAAAGGGCCAGGAGAAAACCAGGGTGGCCTCACTGGGAGCAGGGAAGGGGCTGCTGGTCTGCAAGGAAACAAATCCCACACTTCTGTCAACTGATTTTTTTTGTTTTTTTCCTGCAATCGCAGGGAAATTCCAGAGATTGGAGGAAAATGAATGTTTTTACCTCTTTTTGCCCACGGCAGGGCAGCAAGCCCCGGGCTCCGGGCACAGGCTGGCACGCAAACAGAGATCAAAACAGAGGAAAAGGGCTCATAGAAACACAGAAATTGGGAAAAGCCAAACCCTCCTCCAAGACTTTTGAGGGATTTTAGCTCATCTGAACCTCCCGTGAGCTGACGGGGAATATCCATCGTACAGCGATGGTTAAAGGGCTCTCCCTGGCCAGGCTCCCCCCGCAGACCCTGCCTGACTCCCAGTGTGCCGTGGAACACGTGTGTTCACGCGTGACTCCTGCGATGGAGGGTGGTTTCCATCCCCAGAGCCCTGCTGTGACCGGGGCCAACCAAGGAACACTCAAATGACCTGCCCACCAAGAGAAAATACGGAGAGACGGTGCCGTGGTCAAAGACCTGGCCTTGGGATCAGCGTCAGGAGCTGCAGGAAGGTTGGTTCATGGCCCTGATCCCTGGTCCCCCCCCGTCCCTGCACCTTCCCTGGGTCACTCCAGGGTTTAATTCTCTACATGCCTGAAAAGAGCCCAGAAATCACTCGAGGGAGGGCTGTCTGGGGTTAGTAGCGTTGTATCCGATCACTCCTGGTCTTCTCCCAAAGTGGAGAAGTGAGGAGGTTGTCAGCATCGAGAGGTGTTTTAAAATGGAGAACAATCTGTGAATTACTAGATTAGCAGACGGCAGTCTTTCTGGCCCAGAAAACACTCGATAAAAGGAAAAAAACCAACCCACAACCCAAATCTGCCGACCTGCACTTTCGTGAAAGAAGCTGTTTTTCAACTTTCTTATTCTATTGGATCCAGCGAAAAAAAGTGCCAGATGTTCTTATTTCAGCTTATATATACAAAAAACACACAGAATAAGCAAAATCACTCCTTGCCAGCATATATTAATCAACCTAATTAAAGAAATCTTCAGTCAAAACTTAACGTTTTGGGAAAACCACTCTGGAGTACAGGTAGGAGGGCACCGATCTGAAATGGTGTGGACCCCCGAGCTCTGTGTGACAGAGCCCCCCCAGCATCACCCCGCACGCCCCGATGGGGGTCAGGGTCTTAGGGGAAGGGAGGGAAGAAGGGGAAGACGAAATGGTGAATAATCTCAGTTTTTAGAGGTGCTTTGCTCTCCCCTTGCTGCTAATGCTATTGGGGAGGTGAAGAGAAATCAGCCCTGACCCTCTTTGGCCAAGGAGTGGGAAGGAGCCAGGAATGTCACGGGCAGAGCCCGCTCCAGCGGGAGGCTCCGGGGTAAAACCTTCCCCTGGCGCTACCAGCATCAGGGGTGTAACCCCCATTTCTGCTGAATCCTGAGATTTTAGGGATAGGGGATGTGTCATCTGTTTGTTTAAGCAGGTCACCGGGACGCTCTACCTACGGCAATGACCTTGTAGAATTAAAGGCTCCGGCAGCATCCGGGTCCCAGGCACAGCCAGGTCCCTTCTCGGGGACACCAAACGGCTGTGGCTCCTGGTCTCAGCCTCCCCAGGCTCCTCCACCATCCTCACCTTCAGGAAAAGTGCTCTCAAAGCTTTACTATCAAACCCAGCAGATATTAAAAAAAAAAAAAAAAAAAAATATCTTCAGCAAAAGCACTCTCAAAGCTTTACTATCAAAACCAGCAGATATTAAAAAAATAAATAAGTAAAAAGCGCCCCCCCCAACGCATTTTTACGAGGACTCACCCAGCCTGCTCTCAGCGATCCCCTGGGAAAAGACAACATGGTGCCAGGGAGTGACAGCCGAGCAGTGTCTCCGTATTTTCATATCCCATTTTTTGGGCAGGGGCAGGCCGTGAGTAGCTGCCTATTTTCTCAAGGTCACCAGGCTGATTTTAATTCTGCTCGTTGTATAAAGACTGCCCCTCTATGTAAATGTTGCATTTTGTTCTCCCTCCCGTTTCTGGCCTTTCCTCAATTAACATTTTCAAACAGTCCCACAAGACTCCAAGCGCTACCTGCTCATCACCTCGCTCCCGCATCCTGGGAAGAAAAAGGGGTTTTGGTTCCATCAGGACCGAGTAGATTCATAAGCAAGAACTTATTCAGGGCATTTAGGGTTTCTTTCCATCCGCAGATTATCAGGATTTTTGCTAATTCATCTGTCACTCAACCCGGTGGCTCAGCAGTGACTATAAAGATGGTAAACTTTAAGAAAGCCATGTTAAAATGACCTCTCTGTCTTTTCCACGCAGCTTCAGGGGGGAAGGTTACCTCGCCCCATGCACTCTCCCTGGCAGAGCTCCCGTACACCCACTTTCTGCAAGTGTAACAGAACTATTATCATAATTTCACAAAAGTTCTTAAATATTTGCACAACTCTTGCTTTATGTTTCCTGGAGAACCTTTCAGAGATGAGGCAGCTCCGCCGATTTACTCTGCGCTCTCCGTGCGACCGTAGCCCAATTGTGTTAAGTTACTGATACTGTTCAGTACGAAGCAAATGGGAAGATTTTTCTTTTTAAGACAGTGAGTGCCAACGGCAGCTCTGTGGGAAGGAAATTCCTGGTTTTCTGCCTGTGGTCACCACACAGATACCTGTGAGACCCACATTGCCACCTCCCATCCTCCTGCCTTCCCCTCTGAGGCACCTGGACACCAGCCCCTGGTGATCTGCCAACCCACCACTCACTGCATCCCAGCAGCTTCAGAAAGCTCCCTGGTGTTTGAAAAGCCACTTCATCCCCTCTGTATAGGGGTGCCACAGAACACCCTGAATTTCCTCCTGCAGACCTTTTCCTTCCTGCAGGTTGTACCCTCCAGCTGTGATTCCTGCAGCTGTTTCTATCACAAATGAGAGCAGGATGTCACCCCCTGCATTTCTTAACCCCCTTTGCAGAGCTGTCAGTGGCCCCACACTGGGCACCGGGGGCCACCAGCCCCCCCTTTGTACCCCAAGGAGAGGGAGAGCACCTGGGACCAAGCCCCCCCCAGCATCTCCACTGGTCACCACCTGTATTGGGGCTAATCGAGAGGAGGATGGATAAATTAAGAAAGTCAAAAAGGTCTGGCTGTGTAGGGCTCTCCCCCCGGGCAGCAGGAACTAAATCATTTGTTGACACATGTTGGCTACGAAGACAAGATACAAATTAGTTTTACAAACCCACTGTCCCTTACAATATACTTTTAAGTTGGTATTTACCTTAAAAGTCTGCGTGTGTAACAAAAGACTGGCACACTAATTGCTGGGCTGTGTCTGCAGCCTTTACTGCAGGTTGGCAGGATTGTTTTTTTTTTTTTCCTTATTCTTATCATTATTATTATTACCGCATTTGTTTGTAAAACAAGAAAATAAAAATGTCAAGCCATTTCCCGCGTGCTGCTGGCAAAGGCAGCGTTGGGTTTTTTCCTTATTCTTATCATTAATATTATTACCGCATTTGTTTGTAAAACAAGAAAATAAAAATGTCAAGCCATTTCCCGCGTGCTGCTGGCAAAGGCAGCCTCTCCCCGTCTTCAGAGGAGGTGTCTGCACACATCTATCCCCTCGGCGCGGCCGGGCCAGCGCAGCTGCTCGCTCCTTCTCCTCCTCTGGATGTAATTTTCATTACGGGTATAAAATTAAGCAATAAGGTATGACAGACAGTACATCGCCGGGCAATTATTCCAAGCCTCAGGTGGCGTTATCCAGCAGGAGGCTGGGGGCAGAATGACTGTAACCACCCGAGACGTTCAATAATCGCCTGGAAGAGCGTGGCCGGGAGCCTGACGTGCTGTTCTGCGCCGGAGCCTGCGGGACCGGGGCTCATCCTGCCTCCAAAGCCTTTATTTTTACACTTCACGTAAGGTGAAGCCCCGACGCGGCAGCAAGAGGCGCTGGCCAGGAAATTAAAAGACAAGGGAGATGGATCCAAAAACTGGCAGCTTTTCCTTTTTGCTCTGTGTTTATTAACACCGACGCAGGGAGCAGCACCGAGCCCGGAGAGCTGGGGGCCACCAGCACCTCATCCCGTGAAAGCCACCACCCCGGCCGTGGCTGTCACCCACCGTCCCCAGCACAGAGGGTGAGGGGCAGAAATTGATGCCCAGTGGGAAACTGGTGGGATGTGGAGGGGGGGAAAGAGGGGCTGAAACCAGCAGCCCCCTCCCCGAGCCCCAGCCGGAGGAGAACTCCTGGAGCGGGGAGGTGAGCATCGCTCGTCAGCCTCGCAGCCCTTAACATGTTCTACCACATGAATATTTATAAGCGAGGATGTAATATTAAAAACACACACGCATAAAATATTAATATGGCACATGTCATAGCTGCAATCTAAACAGATAGGTATGACTGACGGCATTATTGCTCAGCCATCACCACTCTCGCTGATAGGGCTGTAAATGGTAAATAATATTAACTAATGAATCTTCACGGCCCTGGTGAAGTTTTGAAGCAAATATTTGCTTAAAAAGCACTCTAAAAAAAACAACCCCTGTCTGCAGCTACTCCACCCTCCCACCCTCCGTGCCCTTGGCAGAAGATAAACACTCTGCATCCCCGTGCATCAAGGGTTAAAGCCTCTCTCTGTGCTGCAAACCCCAGGTCCCCGGGATGAATTTCACTGTGGAGGGAGCGATGGGGCCGAGCGAGCGCTTCCCTCCAAACAACCACACTCTCTGGAGCCCCATTTATGAAGTGATAAAACCGACAGGGGAATAAAAGCCCGTCTCATCTAGGAAAGCAATAACAATAATACCGCCTCCATTTATATCTTATGTCACACTTTTCATCCAAAGCCCTTAAAGCACTTTATGCTCTAAAAAAAAAAAAAAAAAAAAAATATAAAATACCACCGCTGTGTTTGTGGATGCTTTTCCAGGATCCTGCGGATCAAACCTGGCCAAACAGCAGCTCTCCCTTCAGCCCCGTCCTTCTAAAAGCAAAACTACGTGAGCAGGAGAAAGGTTCCCTCTGAGCTGTCCTCAAAATGCTCCGTACTATCACCAGGCTCCTGCCAACAAAAGCTACACTGAAAATGACCAAATTAGGCAATTATTTCTATATATTTTAAATACTCTTTACTCAAAACTGCCTGGGGATGTGTTTTTAAATGCACATGACCTTGCCTTACTTGAGGGAGATGGCGATAAACAAATAATTGCAGCGACTCTTAATTATATTTATATCTCATCTATAAAAATGTCAATTATAACTTCAGAGGTCAACTACAAAACTGAGGTTTTGGCAGCCGGACAGAACACAAAAGCCTATTTTTCTCCTAAGAACAGCATCATCCTTCGCCAAGGCACAGACGATATCTCACTAACAACATCACTCCTGTCTCTTCCAATAAATACAACCATTATGCCAACCGCTTCCACCTGGACAAGTACTTTTGTGCTCTGAAATCTGCCAGCTGGGGACGGTGCGAACGCGAAGCACGACCCCCGTGTCCCCCCCAGGAGCAGAGAACACGGGAAGGACCCACAGACCCCCCTCCGGCGTGTGCTCTCGGCAGCACGAGGGGCACAAACCTTTCAGTGTGAATTCTGCAGGTTTGGATGAAACCCAGACTTCTCCTGCCGTGGGGACACCCATTTCCCCCGGGCTGTGGAGCTCCTGCATCTCCAGGAGAAGGTGCCAGGCCGTGATGGGGGGGTCTCGGGGTGCCCCCCTCCAGGGCAGAGCCTGCTCAGAGCTCCACAGGGAGCTGCTTCAGGAGCCAAGCCAAAGTGATTCTCTGCTGGGACCCTGCCCCTCACCCAGGCATGGAGGGACCACCCAGCCCAGGACCCCCCAGCACCCTCACCCTCCCCGGTTAAAAAACAGGAGGTTCACAAAAACCACAAAAATCCAAGTCATTTTCAAGCTCCGTCAGGATCAATGCCTGTCTCTCGGAGATGCTTTAACCCCTAACACATAGGACATACTGTTTGCATCAAACAGACAGCCTGCCTTTCTTTAATTTTGTTTAGTTTTAAGATTAAAGAAGTCCAAATCACATGCTGTCACTTCCCTCCGCTGTCCCCTGCCATTCCTCACGGTGTGAGGGAGAGTTAATTGATATGAAAATAACTCTGGGGGCTGTATGGCTTTGAAAAACATATAGCATTACGTTCAATACCGGCAATTACAGCTCGGGGGATTCAATCACTCAAAATCTCTATTTGTCTTTTCGCAAGTTCAGGCCGTGGGACTGATGTGACACCCGGCGTGGACAGCTGCTGGAGCGGTCACTGCAGGCACAAAACCAGTAGAAGCTGGTGGAGAGCATCTAAAGATGTCACCAAGAGCACCCCATCACGATAACTAACCAATACACCACCTTCTCTGGGCTCATCTCTACCCCTGTGCTTAACAACTGAGAAAGAAAGGGGATTTTCCAAACAGATTTATCAGGAACTGCTCTTTCTACAGAAGACCCACAGTTTGGGAAGGGCCGAGCCACTCCTGCACCCCTCGGTTCAGCCACCTTCCATCTCACCCTCACTCCTCCCCAGCACCCTGCAGGACCCCGTGGGTTTTTTACTCAGTTTTGCCGGATTGAACAAATAAAACCCCTGCTGCTGGGGCCTGGGGATCGCCCGGGCAAAGCCCAAGGGCACGGCAGCCGCCCCGTCCGGCTCCCGCAAATCGTTATGCTTTCTGGAGCTCCCGTCCATAATGAAGTTAGAAGGACATCATCATCTCACCAGGCTCCCTCCAACCCCAGAGATCAATAACTAATGCTGAACTCCAGATTTTATCTGCACTTTGCAAGGGTAACAAAATAACACCACCCTCTTTTTTTTTTTTTTTTTTCTCCTTTCCAATTACTAAATCCTTTCAAGATTGACCCAGTAATTTTCAGCTTTATGAGATTTCAGACAGCGATGAAAGTGATCTTCCAGAGTGCTTGGAGAACTTACGTGTGTGGTTTTGCTCTCTGGATAGAAGTGCAAAAGTACAGTACAGGGTATGGAAATAGAGGATTACCCAAAAAATGGCATCTTAACTAAGTGGACCCGGAGATATTTGCCTTCCAAGTGCCAGTTTGTTGCCCGCTATCACAACTAAGTGGCCAAGACACAAGGAGAACCCTTGCAAGAAGACACAGCATCCCAGTGATAAAAATTAACCATTCCTTCAATTCAATACTCCCAGATTTTGTAGCCTGCCATTAATATGGCCAGACAGATAAGCCTGAAACGCAATAGCCCCAAGTCTTATTTTCCTGAGAGAACACCCAGGAATAGTTGGGCATTAAAAGAGAAAAGAGACCCCAGCAGAGGCACCAAAGCGCTCAGCTCGATGGCATTTTCAGTGTTGTGAAAGTTATGTGCTCTATTGGCAAGGCATTAAGTTTCACGTCGGGTGGGGCTCTCGAGCCTTCCCAAGGTATTAATAAAGCTGTTGGATGATGAGCAGCTTTGAAAATCCCTCGTTATGTCCGGTTAAATCCCTGCCCTCCCAGTAACTCCCGGGGCCGGTGGAGTTGCCGCTCGTGCAGGCGAGTTACACGCTACCGGGGAACGCACACACGAGTAACACACACACGAGTAACACACACGTGCCAGAGTTATGTCAACAAACACTCTCAATCTGCTTGCACGGAAATTTATCTCGCCTCGGAGCAGTCGGGAGCAGATTTTAATCCGTTTCCTTTCCCTTGCCCCCGTTGATTATTCCGGGCACAGACCAACTCCAGCAAACCACAGCGGATATTTTTTCTGCCATTTCTCTTTCCCTTGGCTAATTCGAAGATACAGATTGCAGCCCGCAAGTGGGTTTGAGAATTGCCATTAACATCAGGGCCGCACGCTACTGCATTTTAAACGTGTTTCCAACACAATCAGAATGTCACAATTTGTAAAATCTGAGGTGATTTTATAAACGATCGATGCGGCAGAACTCGCTTCATCCCCACAGCCCGCTGCCCGCTTTATTAGCCTGATTAGTGGGAGCTACCTGTACAGAGCAGGAAAAAATGTCCAGAAATACTGGATAAATTCAAGCTTGAAGATGAAGATGAGTCTCTACCCTGGCTGTTACGCTTGTTTTTCCCTGCCACATGTACTTGGCAGAGTAAAGACCCAGAGCTCAGACTTCCATGCCCCTCTGGCAGCCCCTTGGCACCGGCCGGGCTTCACCCAAGGAATTTTGGCTTATGCCAGCAAATAATCAGCGTTGTCCTTCACCCAGCAAAAGGGTAAAGCCTGTTCCCCAGGAAACAGCCGCACAAACAAGAGCTGACCCTCCTGGGAGCCAGAGAGCTCCCGTGTTTGCCAGGAGCAGGGAGGGGGGCTCCAGCCCCCGGATGGTACAAGCCACCGGGACAGACACGGGTCAGGAGCCTGAGGCTGATGGAGCACACGGAAGATTCTGGTAACATCACCTCCAACAGCACCTACAGTCTGCTTTTGGTCCTTTTGGACCGATAATTCCTCCCTTCTTGGATGGAATCTAGGGGCTTCCACAAGGATGCTAATGCAAAGAGAAATGTTATGGCTGGCACGTAGGAAAAACAGGCTATAAAAGAAAATCAACCACGGAAATAAATTTACAGAATTCCTGGGGGGGAAAAAAAAAAAAAAAAAGACCTGTTGCCTCTTGTCTTCAACACACACTGTGGGGGGAAAAGCCCTTTATGGAAAAAATGAAAAGTTTGATGGCAGCTAAAGGTGCCCCCACACCTGGAGCCCTCAACTTCAGCAGTTACAGACCTTTTCTCCAGGAAGGAGAAGGGAAAGATGCTTTTGAGAGAGGAACACCCCTGGAGCCCAGCAAACCATGTCAGAGCAGGGATGCGGGGCCCTTGTGCCCAGCACAAAAACACCACATCACGCAATTTCTTCAAATGCAAGAAACAACATGCCTGAATGGAGAAGGGTATTTTTGGCCCATTTAAGGATGGGTTGCAAAGAGAAGGGTGGAAAATTCCCTGGATATAAAAAGAAGTTGTCAGGGGCTGAACTTTCCAAACTATATAAGAGTTTTGAACACTTGGTTCCTGTCACAAAACTGATGGGCACTGGCTGTTCACATGCCTTCCCTGGCTCTGAAGAGCTTATCTTTCCAGGCAAGTCTTTTGCTCAACTGCTGCTGAATTTTCCAGGCTGCTCTGATCCCCGACTTCAGAGAGGGATGGGTGCCTGGGAGGGAACTGCTGGAGGGAGGGAATGTTATCCGGGAGATCTGCCTGCCTCACCCAGCCATCCGCATGCACTAAGCTGCTTCTTAAGGCAAATATCAGAGCAGTGAATAATTCTGACAGCGCTAGAAGATCAGGTCCTCTGACCCTGCCATGGTGATGAAGAGGAGGGAAGGCAGATGCTCCCCACTCCCTGCTCCCCTCTCCCCTTCCCGGGGCTCCCATCACTCCCAAGCCATGAGCTGCCTCCAAACACATGCAGCGTTAAAGCAGGGAGACTGGTGGCATAAAATCAGTCTCGTTTAGAAAGAAGGGAAGAGGAACCTGTCTCCAGAGCAGTGTCTGGTGCCACTGTGATACCCAGGTACACTGATAACATGAACCACTCGCCCAGAGACAGAGGAGCATCATTTATCTCCACCAAAAGGAATGGCCACAACACTAACAATAACCCCCAGCTCATTTCCACAGAACTGTACGAGCAGTGATGAAACCCCTGTCTCTCTCTTGTGAAATACATGAAGGGAAATTCCTCTTCTGGAGATGCTGCTTATTCTGAGCTACCACCAGCAAGCAGTCCCCAGCTCCAGAACCCCAGCAGGCTTGAAACCTCAGCGGAGGGGTTTGGCACCTTCATTTCCTCATGTCTCAGCTTAACTGGGCTTATGCCCAGTTTACTCTGATGCGAGCCACCTTGGCACAAACCCTCTGCTTCCCTGCAGCCTCATCACACCCAGCCCTGGGGCTTTACTGTCCCCAGGGACACCACAGAGCCTGACAATGGTCCTCCCAAAGAGAAGTCATTAGACTGACCAGCGCAGCCATCCCTAGTAAAAAAAATCCCAGTGACACGTGGCATTTCGTGCCCAACAGCCTTTCCTCTGCAGAGTCATCCCTAGTAAAAAAAAAATCCCAGTGACACGTGGCATTTCGTGCCCAACAGCCTTTCCTCTGCAGCCCCTGCAGGACCCAGGGAGCTGCCTCAAACACAAAGGTCCTGCTGATTCAGCGCCGTTGGGTTCAGCCACCGGCTCCTCACACTGACACTGATTTTTGGGGCTGTGCTCACCGTGCAGAAGCCGCCACAAAATGTGATGTCTGAGCTCTTGGCTCTCTCTTACCTCTATGCCTGTTGGTCGTCTTGTCAAACATAAGCATGGCGTCCTCCACCTGCAAGAGAGAAGAGGGGAGACGCACGCGTTAACACACACGGATCCCAACACATCTGCTGCTTTCAAGCCACGTCCCAGCTGAAGTTCAATCCTAAAGTGGAAAAGCGGGCATTAAAATTTGTGTTGCCCCAAAAAGCCAGATATCTAAGGAGCTCTTCCTTCTTGTTGGTCCCCAGCTGTGCCTCATCTCAGCCTCTTTCCCTTTCGTAGGGAGATAGGGAAGGGCCAGGACAGGAATCATGGATGCAAATCAAGCCCATGACTTCTCCAAATCAGAGTTACTGTCTTGGCTGAGAATTAGGAGGTCTCAAGAAGTATGGGCAGGGTAAAATCTGGTCAGCCAAGAAAGGAATTCAGAGGTTTTCAGAAGGCCTTTTGAAAAGCTAGAGGAAAGAGGGGAATGGGAGGAGGGAGAAAGTTTAATTCGCATCAGGCTTGGCATTTCCACTTCAGAAGAGAGATGACTGATGAAACGTATTGAAGTGCAACCAAATTGCTTTCAACTTTCATTACCATTTGCATGATTTATTCCACCTCCATTTAATCTGTGCAGCCACACCTAAAATTTTACACTTATTTCAGAAGGATGTTGTGCTGGGGTTTATTTTCCAGCATTATCACGTTTTAAACGGTTTCTGCGAGGCTGCAGGAGCTGGGGCAGTGGGGACTGCAGGAGACGTCCTGGGCAATCTTTCTGAAAAGAAATCACAGACTCACTATTCCCTGCTGGAAACGAGGGGCTGATGGAAACCTGTGTCACCGCTAAATTGCAGGAGACGCTGCAGGAAGGGAGAAGATCTTGAAGAAAAGGGTCCGTTCTTTAAAGGACTCCACTGCGGGGGTGGGTTTGGGGTTTTTTGTTTGTGGGGCTTTTAAGGTGTTTTTTTTTCCCCAGTAATTTTTACGACATTTCCACATTCTTACATTCTGGCTTTCTGTAAATCATTTGTTTTAGGTAAGTGACTTACAATGCAGGTACATGCTCTCTTCACCTCACATGATGCCACCAAAAGGTCTCCCTTTCACCCCAACTGCCCCTGATGGCTTTGTGCTGACCTCCCTCCTTTCTGCCACCGCGTTCACGCCACAGATCAAGCCAGGGAACTGCTGCGGGTTCAAATGACCCACACTTTCCCTTTCAGATTAGTTTTCAGCCAGCCCAGTTTCCCAGCAGGGCCACACCAGCGCCTGTGCTGCCCCAGGGGCAGAGCAGCAGCACCCTTTGGGAAGGTGGGACCACTCCGGGTGGCCGTGGCAGCTTCTGCTGCCTTAATGTGATGCCAGAATTACAGCAAAAGAAAATTATAGAAAGTTCCTGCCTGGATAAAATTCCCAGTTCAGGGAGTACAGTTTGACTCTCATGCAGGGGACACACATCCACCACCCTTCTGTGCAGAACCACAATCTCAGTCTTGGCTGGGCAGAGATGTATTTTGAGAAGGTGGTAAAAACACAGCTTGAACCTCAACTATGGGATAGAAACAGGTTCCAGGAGAAAATAAATAAACACAGTACAGCAAAACCTTACACACCATCTAAATGCATCTGAAAACCTGCCTCTGGTTAACTTGCTCTTGACTTTTTCAATCAAAGTGGTCTGCGAAATGTGTTAGCAACGGCCTGAGATGGTGGAGAACAGCACGTCTCCTTGATACCCATCTTGAATGAGACCTAAAGATGCTGATGCACCAAAAAATCCAAACCACATTAAGCACAGAGCCATTTGTCCTGCTGTCTTTCCTCACTCCGAAGAAGAAAACTCACAAGAAGTATGAGCAATGCCAGGAGGCAGATAAGGACAGAGCTGCCCTTCACCCTACCACCGCCGCTTATCTCTGCTCCGGGGTTACGTTTGCACAGCAATCTTTATTTTTCATTCTCACAGGTCTTGGCCTCACTGGAACCAAAAATTACATGTCGCACCTAATGCTGTTTGCTCGAGCATCGTGGCTTCCTCCACCTCACTCCCCCCAGCCTGCTGGCCACCCTTTTGGCCCCACACCAACTGCTGCTGCAGAAGTTTTAACAGACAACTCTTCCAGTGTCATCTTTTTGCCTCAAATCCCCCACCGGAACCCAGAGGGGTCTCGGGCACCCTGAAGGACACATCCCACCACCCATGGGAGCTCCTCTGTCCCCCCTCCCAAGGGCTGCCCCTGGGCCCAGGCTCTCCTGGCTGGAGCCACACGTTTCAAATTAACACCTCCTCCTGCAAGGACATGGATGACCAGGGACTTTCAAAAGGCTGTTTGATTGGAGGGGGAGAAGAGATGCAAGATGAGGGCACAACACGACCTGAACCTCCCTTTAGCATGGCCGAGTATCAGCCCGAAGGCTCCCAACAAGCTGGGAGGGTGTAAAACCCTCTCTTGGGCTCAGCTGGAGCAGGACCACCATGGGTCAGAACCTCTTGAGCAGCCTCACCCAGCTCCTCCAAGTGCTGCCGTGACAGAGAAGGGACAGGTCCTGGCACTGGGGGGGATGAGGGGGCTCTGGATCCAGTTCCTGATCATATTTGGGATCTGCAGTTCTGGTCACCTCTCCCACCACTACAAAGTGACATGTCTTCTCACCCACCACTGGGCAAACAACGCTTTGTGCCATGTGTACTAAGGCCCCGCTTCGCTGGAATGATGATCTTGGCTGAGATCTTTTTAATGCAAATAAATCCTTATTAGCAGTAAGGAAGGCAGCCCGCGTGTGCTAATCCGGGCGGTTTCCAACCTGCTGGCTGGGACCCCGGGGAGCGCGGACGCCCCGGAGGATGCCCCGGAGGTGGGAGCTGCATCCCTGTGAGATCAGCGGTACCCACTGCCGGGATGAGGAGGGGGCACAGCCCCCCAGGGCAGGGTCAGCCCCACCACTTCAGATCTGGAAACCCGCACGGGGGGAAGCGGCTCTTGCAGCCCGGCTTCAGATGCGGAGCGAGCACGCCTTTAAGAAAAAATAATCAGTGGGGTGTTCTTTAAAGCCAGCTGGTGCCCTTTCAACAATGTCTAATTGGTTATCTTTTCTGTTTCCTAAGGTCAGAGCATTTTATCTCCGTCTCTGCCCTTTCTGAGTTTACCCCACCCTGTGTTATTTTTTAGGGCAGCCATTGTGCCAGAAGAATAGCCTCTTTCCTCCATAGTCCGGTGACACAATGAGACTTCTTGAAACCTCCTGAATAGATAAAGTGCAACGGCGAAAGGAAAATTCTATTAACGCTTTGCAAAATAAAACATCTAAGAGCTGGTTAGACAAGCAAGAGAAGAAAATCAATATGGAGAGGGCAGCGCGCTTAGAAAAACTTTTCACCAGTTGCAAAAAGGTGGCGAGGGTATGGGAGGGAGGGGGAGAAAGAAACTTATTAATTCAGAAAACCCATCAATGGTATGGAAATCTGGCAGAACAGCAAGAACTGAAACTAGAAGAATTTGAATATACAAAGGGCTGAATAGAATGAGAAAACCACACTGCCTCACACACACAGCCCGTTTCTCACGGTTCTCTGTGAATCAAACACAAGCGGCTTGTTCAAGTTTTCATCAAGGAGAAATAAGGGACACAGTCAAGGTAACCGGCAGTAAACCCTGTAGTAAGCAAATTGATCCCTATTTCAGGGAAGGGAAAAAAAAAAACACCAACCCAGAGATGAAACTCAAGCACATTCAGGAGCTGTGACTGTCCAAAAGTTAACCCCCTCCTCCAGCCCGAGGCCCCCTTGCTGGCCCAACTTTTTAAAAATGCTTGACCAGCAAGTTTTCCAGGTCTCAACTCAAATCAGGCAACTGGAACCTTGCTTACAGGAGAGAAGGAAGTTTTCTCCAGGGGCAGAAATGGGACTGGAAGGTCCATCCCCACCTGCCAGCCTCGGCCAGGGGGCACCTAGCGCTGGTCCCCCACCACCCAAGGAGCCCCATCACCAGCAGTGTCCTGCCATACCCGTGTTCTCTGGGCACAGCACAGAGCTACACACCAGTAAAGAGCTGAATTTCCCCAGTACAAGCATGAGACAGTGCTGTAGAACCCAGCAGAGCACCATCTCCCACCCAGCACGCTCAGAAAGCTCCCAGCCAAGCCAAAAACTTCCCTCTCTTCTCAGACGTGGTATGGCTCAATGAGGAGGCTTGAAGGAGCTGATTAATTTGAACTAATTATCGGCAGCAAATGAGAGCGCATTACAAAATGAACACAGTCTTAGCACTTAAGGTAAATAAAAAAATAAAAAGAGACTTGCCAGATAACACCAGTTACAAATGGGCACTTAAGCCCAACAGACTTCTCCTCCGTCCCAGCATACCCCATACGTTCATCCAATTTAGACCCAGTTTCTTACATAAAGCCTAACTAATGGGCTTTAGTTTATTTAATATTTTTTTTCAACCCACTCGGGGCTCTGAGAAAAGGAAGGGCTACACCACTACTTTAATCACTGCCTGGAAGGAGGAATAGGGGAGAATAGAAGGAAAGAAAAAAACCTGGAGGAGCCAAAGACTTTAATAATCCTAACAGTTCCCAGGGTTATTTAAAATATGCCCAACCAGTTCACAAAAGGCTCCACAGAGATAAATGTATTTGATTTTCTTCCACTTTAATGGAGGCACACATTTAAAGCAACAAAACCAGGGTGACCTAAATAAAATGACTATTAATTGTACTCAGAAAGGCTCTGAATTTAATGCAACTGATCCAGCCCAGCAGAAGAACACACCATATTCTCCATTCTTTCCTCCCACCTTCCTCTTCAGGGTTTTCAACTCCTCTCTATTCCGCAGGGCAGAACCGAGCGCTCGGCGATGATCAAACCCATCCACCTCAGGAACCAGCCAGGGGGACCAGCAGCAGCTCAGCCAGCTCTGGGAGGGGGACAGGGCTCCAGAAACAGGGGCACGGTGCCACCACCCCAAGCGGAGATGACCAAACCGAGATATTTTCTGGAAAAATCTCACATCTGGTCTTGTGTTTCTACAGTCGATGATGGCTGCACAGACCGGGCAGCACAAGAGGTGGCCCATGAACAGGCAGCTTGTAAAGCTGAGCTTTGTTTCCAAGGTGCCTGCGTGCACACAGGAGCAACAACAGTCACTACTTCACAGCTCCAAATTCTCTGGGTTAAAATCTCCACAGGGAAACTACTGACTGCCATGAGTCCACCGAGCGGACACACAGCAGCCTTTATGCCTCACACTTTATGTCTCCTCCTCATCCAGCCCAGGAAAAGTTTTTCCACGAACCAAAACCTGAGTTTCCGACACACCCAGAGCAGATGGGGACGGGGCAGGGGGGGGGCTGTTTGTTCCCAAAGCTCCCGGGCAGATTCGGTGCTACGTTCTCCGTCCCTTCAAGGTAAAGAAGAATTAGGGCAGGCAAATGAAATAAGGCGCCGTAATCGAACACTGTGGCAATTCACGTTGGGTCCTGGGAGAGAAGAAATTACAGAAGGATGACATTCAGCTACGCACAGGGGGGCTGTGTTCCTGCCCCCTCCGTCCCCCGACTCGTAAACTTTACAGGTCTATCATTTCTTCTGCTCTCCCAAGAAAAGCGTGCTGGATATTCTGGTCTAATTCCTCAAATTATTTATACACGCTGCACAACTCCTCCAATATTTTGCTTTCTGAAGCAGAAAAACCTCTTAGCTGCTAGTAAACTGTCAGGTGCTATTATTTTAAATGCGCATGTGAAACCGAAGCGCCAGCAACGTGCTCCTGCAGATTTACAACCTCCCCCCACAGAAATTAAGACAAATGCGCATCGCATGCCAGACAGTTAGAAAAAATGGTTCCCCCACACCAGGCCTCTGGGTCTGATTACAATGGAATTAAACAAAGAAACAAATACTTTAACCTTTTCCCCTCTTTTTATCAAGCACGCCCCCCCCCTCCCCCCGGGGTGGCTGTCTCCCCTGTTCGAACGTGCCCAAAACCACATGAGGATGGTCCCTGGTGGCTTTCACAACCTCATGTCCCACCGCAGGTGACCACACCGGACCACAGGTGACCACAGGCTCCCAGCCCAGAGCATGGCTGGTCCTCCTGCCACTGCTCCACCACATCACCCCGATGGCTGCTGCCCTGGCCAATGCACCAGGGACCAAAGCCGAGACCTCCAGGGCTGGATGAGGGAACCTCTACATCTCCAGTAGGTAGCCCTGGCCCCCAGCTGGGTGGTGGGAGGTTCATGTCCTCCATGGATCAGACACAGCTCATGTAGCACCTCCCAGGGGGCTGGAGACACCCGGGGAGGTCCCTCGCCGAGCGCTTCCCAGCGTTTCCCCCACGAGGACTTGCCAACCGAGGGCTGACATATTATGCACCGTGATGATAATCAATGCCATACTGTGCAAGAACAAATTCCAGTGCTAGCAATTTTTCCCCCCAGCAGTCAAGTCTTTAAAAAGTCTTCTTCAGCAATTATAGCTAATAAAACTACAATTTTATTCAACACACACATATCATTGTGACTAATTTTGCTCCATCAGGGCTGAAATTAAAACAGTCATTCAATCACGTTAATCTCAGGGCTTGCTCACCAGCCGTGACATGGCAAAGAGCATCCCAAACGCTTGCCAAAAAGCACAGTGGCTACTTGTGGACTTCAAAATGCTCCTGCAAACCCCAACACGTTACTCAACGCTTACTCTACCAAGGGGGATGTCAGAATGACTAATGTGCTCCACAAAAAATAGCTTTCCACAGTGGGACAAATTAGAGACGACTCCATAGACCATTTCTCATTAATTCCTTCCCTGGCATAAATAATAGGAAGTACTGATGAAAGCAAAGCTCGTGGCCACTCTCAAATGGAGTTACAAACTATGTGAGGCCTTTTGGAGTTTGGCTTTGACCTGCCGTCTTGGCTGAGAACTTCCCTTGTCCCCATCAGGTTTCCAGCACACAGCAGCTTACACCAGCAACTGGGAAGAAAGAGTTTTGGCAAAAAAAATCCAAACCCAACCAAAACCCAACCATCTCAGAAACATAAAGACAGAATAACGCTGGCACTGACCGGCTGCTCTGCCCCAATACAGGCCATGGCCCGTGTTTGGACCACTTTCTTCAACAAACCACAAGCTCCCCCAGCGAAGGACAGAAAGCAGATGCCCACACTTGCTTCCAGAAGCGGACCGACCTAATGCCACAGGATACACATGTTTACAGGAAGCTGTAGCACTTGGTTAACAAAATGCATTTGTGAATGAGGGCAGGGCCTCCATCCCTGCTAGAATAAAGCTCCAACCCACATTTCTGCCAGAAATCAGAGCCACAGAACTTTCTTCCATGACCAAAGTTGGTCCGTGCTACAGTCCGAGACAGGGAGCGATTGAGAACTTCAAAATATATATGTCAACAGCTAAAAACACTTCAGTATGCGTTAAAAAGCAAGAGAAGGAGCATATTCTGAGCTCGTTTCATCCAAAGGCAGTGTTAAATCCCAGAGTTCCCGCTGCCGCCCTGCGCTGGAGTGGCAAGAACAGAATCTAGTTCAAAACATCTGCTGGAGCCTCTCCAAACTCTCTCACAAACATTTAATTCACCCTCCCTCAAAACATCCTTGTGTTTTACCCATCTAATAGACAAGGAAGAGGGTGGGATTAGGAGGGAAATGAAGCTCCAGGAGCTCTAAGTGACCCGCATGTGGCCCCAGAGCCAGCCACAATCCCCAAAATCTTTGCCTTCAGTTCCTGCCAGCATCAGAGACCCTCTCCCACATGCATCCCGGTCTGTCTGTTTCTTCAAGATGCCCTGTCCCCTTGTACACATGCACACGTATATGCACGTTATTTTCTACAATTTCCCCAACAATTGGACAACTTTTCACAAGCTCTTCTCTTTCCCCCAATGTTCTTGCGAGATCCACAAACGAAGGCAGAACCATCTGTTCTGCTCCCAGCCCCATCCCCTCGCTGGCTGCCTGAAGGAGTTACCACCAGATAAAAACATCAGACAAACACACCATAATTTCAAAATACTCTTTTTGGCCCTCATGCGGGAGCCGTTAGGTGTTACATGTTCAATTTGCTGCTGAAACGATGGAGAACTTTTGCTCTTTCAAAAGCAAACGCCGAGAGCTCCACGCAACCACATCACTCGAAATGTGGCTTAAATCTGTCAAATACCACGAACCGCGGCACAACCACAAGAGCTGACGACACTGGAGCTCATCTCAGCTCCGTCACCCCCTCAGGTGCTCTCGGCCGGGCTCTCCCCAGCAGCTCCATGTCCCAAAAGGTGCCGTGGGGCAGGGAAAGGGCGGCGGAGGCGATGCCACCACGGGGGGAACATTGCTCCTTCAGCATTTCAGCCAGCCAGGTGCGAGGCGCTTTGTGATTTTACTTTCACGGAACATTAGCTGCAGTCAGCAGAAATAATTCTTCCTCCCTTCACAGTGCTCGTTTGCATATTAGCACTGCAAAGTTGCAATCTGTTTTCTTTTCCAAACCACACTTACGGGGTGCTGCCCATCAGGCCGGGCCAGGGAGGATTCTGGAGACCAGGAGACTGTTAAAATCTCCGTCCAGAGGAGATGCAGCTCCTGGTCCAACCACATGCCCACACGAGGATGGCCGATGTCCACCCCCGTCTCCCCGGATGGGCTGAGCAGCACCACCACCTGAGAAACCAACCAACTCCAGCATCTGTCCTCTCTCCTGGGCTGCAGCAAGAAGGACCTTGTCATTTAATGCAATTACAGCATCAGTTCAAGCGCTGCCTACCTCTGTTTGTGCCGTTCCAGGGCACACGGCATCTTCCATGCAAGAAACTCAAGTTTTGGAGCTGTGGAGCCATCTAAAGCCCAAGCTGGCTTAGACCTGGACCCCTCTGAGAGTGCCACCCTCCTGTCCGAGCCCCCCAGCTCCCCCCTGCCCATCCCACCACCCCACCGTGATGCTCCCCCCATACAGGCAGGCAGAGGATTTCTTAATTAGTGCTTTTCCTGAAAATTAGTGCTTTTCCTGGCTGACACCAGCCAGAGAGCCAGCTCCAGCTGCCCCACCAGCCCCAGGGTTTGGGCAGGGTCCAGGCTCCTCCGGGGCTCCAGGCGGGAGCTGGACTCAGCAACACCCAGAACAAATAAGGGCACAACCTCTCTCAGCAGAGAAGGAGCTTCAAATGTTTGTGGAGCACTCGCAGGTCCTTGGATGAAGTGTGCTACACGCAGGGTAAAGCCTTTTCTTTCCAAACCCAGCGTTTTCCCTATTGACCCAACACTAAAACACGAGCAGCTGGTTCGTTTGCTGCAAACAAACACGCCAAATAACGAGATGTAGAGAGACCATTAAAAGCCACATGCCGGGAAGAGCATGGGAAACCATCTCTGGGAACACCAGAGGACAACACATCGGACTCTGAATCACACGTGGACTTCCCCAAATAAATGGAAGCCTCTATTCAGTGTGGTTCAATTTCAAGCACACGGTTAAGTCCAATTAAGTCCCTCCAAGACATGGTTTCTGAAGATGACAATGGCATTTGCATGTTTTTCTTTTCTGGATCAAGCCCCAAGGGACCTGCTGGTTACCACACCACGATCCACTGAGCAGAAAAAAGGTTCCTGTTCACCCAGTGACACAATCTAGGGAGAAATAACCCCATCACACACCTCCCCATCCCACCACGGAGCACAGACACGCAGCAGCAAAGCACAGGTCTCTCTGTCTCTCTCTTTCCCACCAAACGGACTGTCCTAATCGACAGGTTTCCAGCCCGTGCCCTGAAGTCACGCAGCAAAACCCAGCTCAGAGCATACTGAGAAAAAGCTCTGCTCTCCAGAACACAAGGGGTTTTCAGGGACGCCCTCACAGCACAATTCCAGCGCAGGACGGAGGCAGGTAAACAGATCCAATGAAGAGACATCCTGAGCAAAGGAACAGGATCGAGTTTAAAGAGCTTCCTGCTGCCCTTTTGTAAATACCTGCTGAATAAGTGTGAAGATAAGACAAGTATTGCGTTACTATGTTTCCTGGTGCATGAAGGGCCTTTTTATTGCCCAGAGTTTAAAAAAAAAAAAAAAAAGAAAAAAAAAAAAAAAAGAGTATGAACAATTGCCACAGTCAGCTTCAGCAAAAGGCTCAGCTGCAAAATGAAACAGTGTAGTTTATTAGCAAAGAAAAACTCATCTAAGTTTCCCTTGGCCGTAATGAAAAAAAGTTTCATTTTATTTCCTGCTAGAACCTTTTTCCTTTTATTGTTCTTTTCATATACTGACTTGCATATTAAAGAATATTTTTCCAGGGCTATTCCTTCTAAGCAGAACTCTCTCCTCCCTTGTCCTTCCACCCCCAATCAAACACAGATTATTTCTCTTCATTTAGGGATTTTTTTTTTTAATTTATGGACCAGCTCTCCCAACCCAGACCCTCACTGTAACAAGCGTTGCCCAAAAAAGGTGACAAATTGCCACTCAGTCCAAGTCCCCTGTCTACCCCTGGGCTGCTGACAAGGTGGGGACTCAGGGAACTGTACTCAGACCAAACTCATTACACCGATGGTTTATGAGTCTATGTTTTTCTTTAAGGCTGTTGGATCAGAGCCCCATCGCCCCTCCAGCAGCTCACGGCACCGATGCAGGGAAGCAAAAGTGATTTTCCCAAATCAGTCACAAATTAGTGATTAAAAAAAAAGAAAAAAGGGAGAAGACAAGTCCCTGCAGTTGTTTTCACAATCTCCTTGGAAAGACAAGAGGTCCTGAAACAGCCAGAGCTGGGAGCACTGGTTTCCCTGGATTTATAGTCCCCTGCATCCCCTGCACTACAGCACATCACCCCCAAAGTAACACAAACGAAGTAACACCTCTGATTGCTGCTCTTTGTGGGTTTAGGCTCTGCCTCTTTTAAAATATGCCACCAAGTCTGGATGAGAAGACAGAAGCCCTTTGGGGGAACGTGTCTCTTAAGTCTCTTGGCCGCAGCAGAGCATCGTTACCATCAGCCCTTGGTGGCAATCACCGCGGCCACCCGGCCCTCCCCGTCCCATCCCGCGGGTCCCATGGCACCAGGAGCACGGGGCATGAAATGCCACTTTGATGAGTGCAGCCTGGCCCCCCATAATTGGAGCTCAATCAGGGAGGCTCAGACCGGAACGTCAGCCGGGGCTGTCGGGATGGATTTTTAAAGTACCACCTTGATTTGGCTCCTTCCAGCTCCACCCCTTCCCACTCTCCGCTCAGGCTCCCGAGCTCGCCCTATTAATGCTGGGAAAGGCAATCCACCAGGAGAGCAGGCTATTAAGGCTGAATACAATATTAAAAAGAAAGCAATTAGCGGCGCTGGCTGCGGCCCCTCTCCGAGCCCCCCCAGCGCCGCGCGTCCCGCTGCGCCCCAGTGTCATATTGTTTGGAGAGAGATTTAATGCCCACGAACCGCGGTTATTGGTGGGTAAATTGAGTTTTACACGTGTCAACAACGCCAGCCCTCATCGGTTTGACAGAGCCTCACCCAGCCATTCGAAACCAAGGTTCAGCTGCAATTTTTAATTACCCCTGGACAGCACGGGGATTACAGGCATAATCACCGTACCCAGGCTCCTGGAACTCCATTACTACTCTTTTAAAACCCAGCGCAGAAAAAACAAGGTTTTCTGTTGTGTTTTGGGTTTTGTTTTTTTTTTGTGTGTGTGTAAAACCATGTTGAAGCCATTCAACCTCCTGCAGCTACTTAAATCATCAAAATGATTTCTGTAAGAAAGAAATCATTTTCTTCAGTTTATAAATGAAAATTAAAAAAAGGATCCTCCCTCCACCCTTATTATCCATGTAATGGGGATTCGAGGCACAGGCAGAGGTTTAACTTTCAGTACAAACGCAGGATGGTTGAATAATGCCCCACACATGAAAATGGCCAAAAAACCACTGAGCAGGGGCTCCCTGGGCAGGTTCAGGACAGGAGGAAAGACAGTTTGAGCCATCACAACAGCTTCTGGCCACAGGCACCATCCTCTCTCACCAAAAACCAGAATGGCTTGGGTTGGAAGGGACCTTGAAGACCATCCAAGTGCCACCCCCTGCCCTGGAAACCTCCCACCAAGCCCAGGTCGCTCCAAGCCCCCTCCAACCTCCCCTTTAGGGACTGGAAGGGGCTCGAAGGTCTCCCCAGAGCCTTCTCTTCTCCAGGCTGAACCCCCCCAGCTCTCTCAGCTTGTCCTCCCAGCAGAGGAGCTCCAGCCCTCCCAGCATCTCCATGATGAGGTAAAAGCAGCTGCATTTTCATGGTGTGTCTTCTCAGGGGACACTGAGGAGCTCTCAGCCCCCCCTTCACACATCAGGTACAGGGAGACCAACCACACTCGGGTGACGCTGCCTCGATCCACCTCACTGACCAGGGGGAAAATCAGAAAGACAACCCCAACTCCTGAACCAAAACCCCCTCTTCTACCCAGAAAGAGGGCACCCTATTTACTGAAAAAAGGGTTTAATGCAAAACCCACGTTACTGATCTTTCACGCTTCAGCCTGGTTTATTCTATCCAAAAGGATGGATTATTTTTGCCATTGACCAAAACAATGTGTACGGGCAAGAGTTTCCCAAAACAACGTCTATGGGCAAGAGTTTCCCAAAGCTGCCACTTCCACCTGCCCGGTCCCTGATCGTGGACACACTCACACGTGCCCACACACGCACAGGGACACGTGTCCCTTCTCCTCCTGTCCCCAGGGCAGGACCAGGTGCACGTCCCACCTCACTGCTGGGACCCGGCCATATAATCACAGAATGGCTTGGGTTGGAAGGGATTTTAAAGATCATCCGGTTCCAACCCTGTGCCCTGGGCAGGGACACCTCCCACCAGACCAGGTTGCTCCAAGCCCCCTCCAGCCTGGCCTTGAACCCCTCCAGGGAAGGAATTCAGATGATGTGTCTTCCCCTTGTGCCATCTCCATGATGAGGTAAAAGCAGCTGCATTTTCATGGTGTGTCTTCTCAGGGGACACTGAGGAGCTCTCAGCCCCCCCTTCACACATCAGGTACAGGGAGACCAACCACACTCGGGTGACGCTGCCTCGATCCACCTCACTGACCAGGGGGAAAATCAGAAAGACAACCCCAACTCCTGAACCAAAACCCCCTCTTCTACCCACAAAAAGGGCACCCTATTTACTGAAAAAGGGTTTAATGCAAAACCCACGTTACTGATCTTTCACGCTTCAGCCTAATTTATTCTATTCAAAAGGATGGATTATTTTTGCTGTTGACCAAAACAATGTGTACGGGCAAGAGTTTCCCAAAACAACGTCTATGGGCAAGAGTTTCCCAAAGCTGCCACTTCCACCTGCCCGGTCCCTGATCGTGGACACACTCACACGTGCCCACACACACACACAGGGACATGTGTCCCTTCTCCTCCTGTCCCCAGGGCAGGACCAGGTGCACGTCCCACCTCACTGCTGGGACCTGGGCACACTCACCCACCGCAGGAAAAGGGGACTCACAGGGCAGCCCCCGCCTCTCCCCTCCTCATCCTCCTCCCCTGAGCACCAGGGACCGATAAAGCCCCCCCTTCCCACCCTCACAGGGCCCCCCCCGCCACCTCTGAGCGTTCTGCTCAAAACCTCTTGGCTTCAAACACTTTTTATTTCTTGCCCAAAAGCTATTTGAATGGATTACGTCCCGGTGATGAATCTCTCCTAGAAACGTTCCAAGAGACTCTTGAATCACGGCGAACAGGCTCGGTAAATCAAACAAACGGCAAAAACGGGCAAAGAGAGGATTTGGGTGTTAAGAATAAGGTGACAGGTCCCCACATCAATCCTGTCTGACTGACAACGTGTCCTTCGGAGATGGGTATATGTATTTTTTTTCCAACTTTGCTTCACTGACTACACTTTATTATGCCGAAATAACACAAAATACAATAATTAAGCTGCGATCTCAGTGGATTGTTCACAATGATAATTCCACCTTTGTAATTCAGCTTCAAATAAACCCCCTTTGTTCTGTCTTATTACACAGATTCTGGTATCATTCAAGTATATTAACTGTAGCCTATTACTGTCACACAAAAATGCTCCCTGAGCCATAGCAAAAGGCTCCCCAGACAAAACTTTATGTCATGTTAATCCAAGCTTTAATAACTATGAGGATATATAACTGTATTCTAATTGTGCTTTGTGTTTCTGCGTGCAAAAAAACAGAAGATATCAGAAGTGACAGGGGCACCCCTCTTCAAACCCAGCCCCAGCCCCGCGTCCCGGCATCGGCATCGCCCGCAGCGGGGCCGGACGGGGGAAATCTGGGCAAATCCCAGCTCACACCAAAGCCCAGTCCCGGGCAGGGAGGGAACACTGGGCCGGGGGTGCTCATGCCACGGCTGTTCCCGCAACAGAAATTAATACCCTCTAAAATAGCACTTAAACAGGGATAATCAGTATTATGGAAATTGTACATATTTAATTCTGGAGCGTCTGCTGAAAACATTCCATGATAAAGGACCGCGGCGAGGAGAGCATTCATTTTGTAGCCAACGCTACATTGGCAAAAGGCAAAAAGAAAAAAAAAAGGAAGAGAAAAGGAATGGAAAGAAAGAAAAATAACCTGGAAACAAGCAATGAGGAGATTCATAAATTTCTACCGGTGCATTTTCAATTGCTGGCTGCAAGCTGGGAAATATTTTTAAGAAAAAGCAAAAGGACCTGTCCCACCCCCACCAGATTGAGGCAATAAGTGTTCTCTACTGTGTTTGGCTCGTGCTTTTGCTAACCTGGTTTTAAGTGCCTTGAGAAATGAGATTTATACCCCTGCCCCGCGTCAGGTTACGGTGCTGATCCCGCAACTCCATCCCCAGCTAAAAGCCACCAGGTTTTAACCTTGCTGCTCGGCAGGAGGACACAGCCCCCCCAGTATAAAATGCTGTATGTTTTAGTGATAGGAAGATTGTTAATTGGTGTGAATCAACCTTAGACAAACTTGGAAAACTTCACTGGATATGTTAAAAAAAAATAAAGGTGAGTTCAAAGGAGACCAAAGGAAACCAATTCTGGGTTTGGTCCTGCAGACACAGCGTCCACCGTCACTGCGCAGGGAAGGGTCAGCACGGGCTGGGGCTCCGGCAGGGGAAGGGAAAATGGTTCATTTCTCAACCTCTGGCATTTTAATTTCTCCCACCTTAAAAGCAAGGAGCATTCAAGACCAACAGGCAGTTTGGAGACGGGACTGAAACTCCCCGAGGACACAGCAAACTCTCACCGGCCCAGAGCACCAACACGGAGTCAAAGGGCTGCAGAAATGCAGCAACTCGGGGGTTGTTTGGCCAAAACTGATGGAGATAAACACCAAGTGTCCTCCTGGCTTCCCCAGGAGCCTCGGGGGGAACGGCAGCGCTCACCTATGGGCACCCACACAGCCCCTTAACCCCTTCATCGGGACATGGGGAGCAGTGTGGAAATCAGCGACCCCCAGAGAGAAGGGGAGGAGGAGCCAGATGCTCTTACCTTGCTCTAAAGCCCAAAGGATCAAAACCAAAAACATCCCTCACAGCCCTGAGCAGTCACCTTTCTCCTGGTTCCTCCTTCAGGCGGACTCCTATGTTCCACAACCCGCCTTCTCCAAATCAGGAGACGCACTTAAAAAGCCACCAGATTTTAAATATACTGCAGTGGAGGATTTTATTTGCCCACTGACGCCAGAGCCTCTTGGTTCCACATTTTAAGGCTGTTTCCTACAACACGTTTTAAAAATGAAAATGAACAGTCTTGTGTAAATCACAAGGCTCCAGAAAGTGGAGTAACTCAGAAGAAAAAAAAAACATCACTGAACAGCCTGAAATTTTTGATAAATTGTGAAATTTGGCAGCGCCCATCTGACAATGTTTATTTCCTCCCCCCCTCAAGTCGTACTATGCTGAACATTAGATCAAAACAGTTTTCTTTGGCAGACACAGGTTCTGCTCCGCGTTCCCCTTCTCCCTGACACACCATATGGACCATTCTTAATGAAATATACTTAGAGAGGGATACTAAACCAGCTCAGTGCTGGGATAAAGCTCTGCTTCTCTGCAAGACAGAGACTAAAAAACATCCTGCATTTTTGAACCATCACTTTTGATTTAAAAGTCCTTAAAAGTACAGTCGGTAAGCTCAGATTAAAATACCAAAATAAAGCTTTAGTGATATAAAACACACATAACAGATACATAAAGCAAAATTACTGCTATTTTTACAAAATGCCTTTAAGTAGCATGCTATAAAAAGAGCCCAGTGATATGAGGAAAACCAGCTTGGACAGCTTCAGTGCAGAAGAGATAACAAGACAAGCAGGAATTTATTAAAAAGTGAGAGGTGGGGTTTTTTTCGGCGGCAAGAGAGGAAGGTTATTTCCAAGATTTCTAATGTGCTCAGAATATAGGTTCAACAGGAACGTGTGCCAGGCCCCGAGGAGAGCTCCCAGTTGCAGAGAGGTGATTCAGGGAGCTAATGATGGACCATTTTCCCGTGGATGGCAAGAGTCTGGAGGTGCCCATGGCAGCACAGCCCCTGCCTGGCTTTGCACCCCCGTGACACAGAGCCCCTGCAGTGCTCAAAGCTTGGTGTGATGGCAGGAACAACCTCCCCATGGGATGTCCCCAGCCCCGCAGGACCCCAGAGCTTACAGGGCTTGGGATGGGAGGATGCTGGACAAGATGCTGCACCACATATTGTGGCCACATCTGTCCCTGGGAAAGCACTGGGCACCCAAACTCAAAAGGCTAAAGGAGAGTCTTTTTTTAGAATGACCAAATTATCCACCCATGAGCCCAGCAACTCCCTTGGGATTTCTATCGACTTAAAGGAAATCTGCCAGTGATCCAATCAGCAGCAACAAGGCGGGAGCCTTCGCAGCAGAACAAATCTTTTAAGGAGCAAAGTGCTTTTATTTTGGGGGAAAAGATCTACATCGAGTTGCTTTTAGTTTTGCATTTCCTCTCTCCCTCTTCTCCCCTTCTCCTGGAGCAAGAGGCAGGATGGACAGGCATTATCTAAAAAAAAAATCTTGCAGCGTAATGTCAAGATCGATATGTTGACCTAACAAGTAATGCCAGCTTTAGTGGTGTCTTAATGATGTGATCATTATCTTCTTACCTGAAGTGCAGCAGCAGTTAGCACGTGTGCCAGCAGGAAGACTTAAGACTATTTGGTGCAAAAGACCACAAAGACTTCCCCCATACGCACAAAGTATTCTCTGGGTTTGGTGTCTTGGGGGAAAAGAATTAGCTCCCCGTGTTCACAGCGGGCTCAATTAACCGAGCACAGGGGAAGAGATGCTGTGCCTGTGGAAGAGTTGTTGTTTCCCTCTGGGTAACCCACCCTATGGGCTTCTGGGTGTTTGTACCAAAGTCTCCCAGATTTGCCTCAGTGCAATTAGAGACGGCTGGGATGAGGCAGCAGGGAAAGGGCTGACACGGGTCTGGAGTCCTCTCTCTCTGAATAAACCTGGGTTTTATGACCCTGGGGGATTCGCTCTGTCCTACAGCCCATTTGTGTGTCTTGCCTGGCTGCTGACCCCAAGCCAGCTCACAAGACTTTCCAAAAACATTGGTTTTGCGATGAAACGGCACCCCAGCCACATTTTAAAGCTTTTTTACTTTGCCCTCACAGACTTTATGGACCAGTTTTGTTCCAGCCCTTTCCAGCCCCCCGCTCGGGGTGCCAGCCCTCTCCCAGGGAAGCACAGCATCACCGTCCTCTGGACTAAGCAAGACCCATCTGACACCTCGGAAATGCCCGAGGAGTGAAGGTGCAAGTGCCTGACAACACAAGAATTAAACAGAGAACCCCGAGCACAGCCCCTGGCAGCTCTGCAAAACCCTGACAGACAGAAGAACTGGGCACAGGAGCATCTTCCTGCGGCAAATGCTGTCAAACACAAACCAGAAAGATACGATGGACACCAGAAGAGACCCCTTCCCAGCACCACCCTACAAACCCCTGCTGATCCTGCAGTTTTGCCACCAAGTTTAATGTTCTTGAAAGGCTAAAAGTTGTATCTGACACTTGAGTATCCCTCCCTCCAAGCCGTTGCCACCAGTGTCACCAGACACAGGGAGGGTGATAGAGCAATCCAGGCAAACACCTATGGATGAGCAGGAACACAGCATTACTTTTTCCATCCATTACTAAATTATCCAAAACCAGCCCCAAATAAGAGAAAACAACGCCCCCTTCTTCAACACAGCAGCTGGAAGAAAATCCATTTTCCAGAAGTGGCTTTTGCTGGCCATCAGAAACAGCAGAGAGCAGTAACACCCAACAGGAGAACAGCCCCCAAAGTCAGCTTTCAGGCTGCTGCGATTCGCCTCCCTCCGGAGACGGGCCCAGAAGAGATGCCACACTGAGACAATGCACACTTAAACACACCTCGAGACCCAAACGTGTGATTTTTGGTCTAATTCCAAAAAACGTTCGCCCGTGTGAAACATCTCTTTCAGTTGTCTGCCTTGGATCTCCCTGGACAACGCCAGATAAAGAGGCAATTTATCATCCAGCTGAAGGTTTGTGTGCGGGGCGTTATCTGCCTTCCACACCGATCCCCGCGAGCCCCCGTCTCGCCGACTGACCTCCCTCCTCCCTTTCCAGACACCATGGCAACGTGAAATTAGCACGCGCGGAACTCTTAAATGAATAATTTACTGATTTCCTAAGAACCTGCCTCACAATTTATGGTTCTATTATCTTTTATATCCTTGTCTTAACTCTTTTTTGTAAAAAAAGACTGCAATCAAGCTAAATATCAGTTGAAAAGCTGATAAGCACACGTGGAGTCCCCACTCGGGGCGAGGGATGTTTGGTTGGATTTGCTGGTTCCTGTGTTGGTGGCGGGTCAGTCCCCCCGTCCCCCCTGAGCAGGGAGAGGCCATGGAGGGGAGCGATGCCCTGATGGAGGGGAGCAATACCCCTTCTCCTCCCTCACAGGGAGATGTTTTTTCCCTTTCCTGGCTCTCCAGGCCCAATCAAGGAAGCTCCAGGCCGCACTCAGAGGTATCTCCATCTTCAATCTACCAATTGCCGTTTCAAACCCGCAGCCGGCGCAGGGCAGCGCGAGGCCGGGGCACGCACGGCTGCGGTGACAATTGGGGTATAAAATAGATCTGAAAAAGGCTTCTCCAACACCATCAGCGATGCTCTTCTCAGCGACTCAACCGCATCTTGTCACTCATACTCAATTTAAAAGATATTTACAAAGACGGTATGACGAGAGATTTATTTTCAGACTTATTTATTTGAGGGGAATAGGTTAGATTATTTTCGTTATATGCTCTTCAGCAGAACGGATATCTCCATTCGATATACATTACAGCCACAGATGAGCCTGAGAGATGCTGCGGGCTGCAACTTTCCAGCCTTTCACGCCGCCGAGAGGCATCGGTTTAAAGAACTAGATTCAGCATCCCCCTGAGATGCTGCTAACCAAACATGCCCAGAGAGTAGGACAGCTTTCCTTTGATTGCTTTGTTTTTCAGTTTCTATTCCTACCGGAGAGCTACTCTCGGGGTTTAAAAATTAAGAACAGCGCAACTATTAAAAACAGCATTTCTGAAGGAGGTGGAGATTTTTCAGAGGGAGAAGGGGATAACCTCCTGCGAGGAGGGGTGGGTGTGAAGCCCGGGGAGGATGGGGGAGAAGAAGACACCCCACCACAGAGCCTGGTGCACCTGGACCCCCTTACCCTCGTCCTAAGCACCAGCCAAAGCAGGATCCTGGGTACGGCTGTAAACACCAGCTCCCGCGAGCCCGCAGGCATCCAACAGGCAAATCACTCGGAGATTAAATTTTAAAAAAAGATGAAAGAAAGGGACAGCACAATATTACTTACTCGGTATTTATGATCTCAAACAAAAACAGCGAGGAAATTTTATTTTATTATACAGGAGCCCTGGGCTTTTTAATGCGAGATGGGCAAGAACCAGTGGCCTCCAAGCCCGGCCTCCCTCGGCTGCCTCCTGCCTGGGGATGCTCTCGAGTGCCCAGGAGGGAAAAGAAGAGACTCCAGCTTACACAGAGAAGGGTTTAAGTGGGAAAGATTTACCTCCATGTGCAATACGTAAAAGACTAAAGGCTGGCTCACACAACGCTGGCCAAACATTGCTGCTCTCTGCCAGGCTCCTGCCTTTTCTGACCAACAGTGTAAATTAGTCACCCCGTCACGGAGAAAAGAAAGGGGCTGGAGCAGGGACTGAGAAAACAGCCCATGAAAATAGGAGAGACCAAACGGTAAAAAACAAGGGAGGAAAAAAAATCAAAATGGTGACCTGAGAAAAGTGACACCTTCTAGCAGACATCCTCATAAATAACACTAAACCAACAGGCAAACCTTCCACATCAAGGTCCGAACACAGGATTAACTGGCGGAAAGTAGAAAAAAAAAAAAAGTGAAGACTTTGGCATTTGCTGCATGACTTGGAGATAGGGTTTTCAAAGAAACCTCAGACAGGAAGGTGTCCGGCTTCCCACAGAGCTGCAAGTGAAAAAAAGTGGGTATAAACCAGCCACAAATAAATTTAGGGTGAGCTTTGAGCCATCATACAGCAAGGTGTCAGAGCCAGGGCAGAGCCCCAGGAGCTTCGCACCATGAGGCTGCCCAAGGTGGCAAGAAACGAGGCTCTGAAGCCCCTTCCAGCATCGGGCTCCCAAAAGCCCAGGTCCCACCCGAGGGACCACAGGGGATTATGTGGTAAATATGTCAACATGAGGAGGTTTGGTCATTAAATATGATTACTTTTCAGCTCCTTCAGAACGTACAGACACCCCCCATAAACATGTAGACGGAGATATACGCATAAAATAATTAAGTGACAGCCAAGCTCACAGCTGCTCTGAGCCGGACAGAGCGCACCCTGCCTTGTTATTTTCACTAATATCGTTGGGACTAAAAAGCAAAACGTGTCAGATTCCAGCAACACAGGAATAGGAAGAAAAGAAACAGTTCTGTTTAAATTCTCTACTTCCTTTCCCTGTTTATTGTTCCCCATATCTCTGTTGCTGTCTCAAGCACAGCTGGACAATAGCAAACAAAGGCTTGTTAAACCCTGCTCTTAGCGTTTTATTCCCCAAATACCCATCACCTACAAGAGAGCAAAGATAAAAGTGAGGAGTTTGACCTGACCGTGCTCACAATGCAACTGCTTCCCCGTCTTCCGAACAACATAAAAAGGATGTCAGGAGAGCAGATGGATTGGAAGGGAATTTGGAAAACAACAATAACAGCAGCAAAATGAAACCCAAGACCTAAAAGCTGTCTCCATCCAAATAAAGCTCCTCACTCGGCTCCGGTGCCCCCCCCCGGGGGTGTCACAGCTCTCCAGCCATCGAGAGCCAGGGCTCAGGCTGTCAGAGACACCCTCTGCCCACAAAAAAACACACAGTTGAAGGGATTCAGAGGTGTCATGGGACTGGAGCATCTGCCACAGACCTTTCTGAGCACTCCACCACCATCAACCGCCTCACCCCCAACTCCTGCCACGGTGGCAGCTCGCCCTGAGGTGGTAGGGATGGAGACTGGCACCAGGACACTCTGTGCCCCCCAGCCCAGCTCTACCAGCCCCCTGAGCCCCCCCAGCACTGACCACTGCCCAGAAAGGTCCATGGTTATTCAGGACAGAAACAGTTCCTTTAGCAAAGGTTTCACATCTTCTTAAGACAATAAAATGGATCTTATCTTCATTATTTTTCTAAGAAAATAACCTAGGACTAACTAATGTCACTCAATCCCCCTGTTTAGCTTAAATCTGAATTCAGGGTTTGCTCAGCACAGGACACACCGACGGGTCTGTCACCCAGAGGAGCCCCACGTGGACAAGCCCAGAGCCCACCCAGCGCCACCATCACACCCCAACCATCGACAGCTTTCACAGAATCACTCCAGGTTTTTCAAGAGAAAAAAATCTCAACCCCGGGTATTAAACCACCCACCTCCTTTAAAAAGGGTTTGGGGTTTTTTTGCCAGCAACCGGAGTGAGTGTTTAACAGAGCGCTCAGCAGGAGACATTGGAGGGGAAACTTTGTAGAGTAGGGTTGATTGTTGGACTCAATGATCCCAAGAGTCTTTTCCAACCTGAACGATCCTATGATTATTTGATCCTCAGCTCTGCCTCCCACCCCCCTGGCAGCACTGGTCCTGACCTGTGACGAGTGGCCGCTCTCCCCTCTCGCTTTAATCATCAGCGCAACAACAGGGGTTGGAACAAAAGGTTAAATTAACAACTTGGGGGAGAAGACCCCCTTGGTTTCTGATGGGTTACACAGAACCCCTAAGGCTGAGCAAACCTTGTGCCATCACCCACGGGCTGGTATTTGTGCTGAGCTTCCCCAGTTCACTCTCTTCTCCCCGGGGAGGACAGGACAGCCCATTGCAGCTCCTTCTGCCGTCCCCGGAGGAGAAACCTCCACACACCACACTCACCCTTCCTGAACACCCACTTGAACCACACCAGGGTCTGCAGCATGGGATGGTATCTCCAACAAGGAGAAAGAACCCCAGAAAACACTCATGAAGTAGAAAATACTTTTAATGAGATATACTCCAGTAATAGTCCAAACCGCTACGTTATACAAGAGATGCACAGGGGAATTTAAAAGCCTTATTGTGAATTACTGCATGGATTTAAAAAAAAAATAAAAAATTACATAATGGAATTCTTTCATTTAAGAAGCTTCTTTGCAAAAATCAATTTTTTGCTACTTTGATTCAATTCAAGATGCTCCAGAACATCCACATGCTGATCAAAACAAGATCTGGGGGTTTCTAATCTCCAGAGATGCAGGGGATGGGGGGAGAGAAGGGCACACAAGGGGTCTGGGCTGTATTTAACACGGAGCACGGCACGGCCAGATTCATTATGCTGGTGCTGCTCCACGGAGCTCCCACCTGCCAAAGGCAGCCCCTTCCCCAGCCCCCAAACACAGGTATTCCAGCTGCCATCCCCAGCCCAGAAATTAAGATTTCTGTTAAGAGCTCTGTTCCTTGCAGGGAGAACATCAGAGCTGGAGAAGTGTCCTCATTAGATGCTCTTTTCATGCCAATGAAGTAACTCCCTGCACTACCTAATGGCTGAAAAGAAGATGCAAATCACAGTATATAGCTCTATATGTTTCTGAGTGGCAAAAAATTCCAGCCAGTTTGACAACTCTTCCTTAAGACGAAGCAAAACTGCCCTTTTGTGCCAATTAAAGACTCACCAGAACAGAGTCTGAACTGACGCTGTTGTTTAATAAAAAAGAGAAGAAACAATTTTGCTTCCCTTTTTAAAAGAAATATAAACATATTGCCGAGGATTCTTCTGACAGGATGTTTTTCAGTTCATTAATACTCTCAGACAACAACCACGACAAAAGACAGTTGCTTCTCTAGGCGGGTCACAAAGCCATCCTCCTTCCAAGGGCCCAAACCCCACACTGCAAACAGCTCCTCACAAACAAGGTTCTCCATAAACACCATTCCCACCAGATGAGGTGCTAACACACTGGAAATCAAAGAGAGACAAAGCAACCTGCACAGCCCGCTTCTTCCAACCACTCAGCGACAGAAAAAATCCATCAAAGGTGAGGTGGAGGTTTGTGCGGGGTTTGGGTTTTTCATTGTTGTTCCTTTCCCCACAGCTCTGCTTAAGATGCTCTACCGAAAGCCCAGCAGATTTGAAACCATCATAAAAATCACAACCAGAACAACCCTGGAAGAAAACAAACCAGAAGGAAACCACAAACCCAAGACCCAGATCGTCACGGGCTCTTTGCAGCCACCAGCAGCGGAAGCATCGTGGTGTTGCCTCCACACGGGGGTTCTCAGACGAAGCAAATTTAAGAGTCTTTGAGGCACCGAAATAGCGTGTGCCTTGTCATGAGCACAGCTGATGACACTGAGAGTGGCTGGTTTGTTGTTTTTTTTTCTGCCACTTTATATGAGGTTATTTCCATTCCTTTTATTTATTTTTTTTAATTGTTTCATTATGTTTGTCTAAAACATGTTCACGGCTTTGGGAAAACAAAAGCAAGAACAAAAACAAATCAAACCCCTCAATATGTTGTTCTGGAATTAAAAAAAAAAGCGAGGGGAGGGAGGAGAAAAGTGGCAGAAACAAGCTGTCCAGTGTGGAGCTTTCAGTAGAGCTGTGATTCATGACCCAGAGGAGATGCTCCTCCACCTTCCCCTGCTTCTCACCACCCCTCGGGACACCCCGGGGTTGGGAGGCAGCAGCCCCTCTCCTGGGCTGTCACGGGGGGCTGTGAGGGGACAAACTCTTGCTGGTCCCCTCCCCTGGAGCACCTGCTTTGCTCAAGATCAGGAAGGGCAGAAAACCAACACCTGGTGGATTACACAAGGACTTCTTCAGCTCAAGATGCTGTTCAGCACCAGCAGCGACTGCAGGCGCCGCCGGGTTGTGCCGAGGGAGGAGCGTGAAAGGGAAACTGGAGCGAGCTCTTCCCATGCCCAAAGGGAGGAAAAAAATAGAGGAAAACAGGTTTGCATGAGAAGGACACAACCACCCACGAGATTCCAGTTTGATCTGTGCTCCCCTGAGCTCAGACAGTTGAAGAAACAAACAAACAAACCAACCAACCCACATCACCAAAAAACACAACAAAAAACACTTCCCCGAACGCTCGGTCCCTCAGAGCTCATCAGCTCTGCTGCTTCCCCCATCAAACCCCACCAGCACCAACAGACACTGGACCAGCAGGGTCCCCACGCAGCCACCGCGGCTCAGAACCAGCTCCTGGAGAGAGGAGCATCTTCCCTTCCACCACTGCCAACCACAGCTACCACAAAGGTGTTGTCTCATTTCCAAACCAAGGTCCTTCCCCAGGTTCCTGCAGCCAGAGGGGCTTCACACAACCTCCTGAGGCTTCACACAACCTCCCCACACCAGGACCCTGCACACCTGGTCCCTCGGCCATGGCTACAGCCACATCCACAGCCCCATGGCCCCAGCAATGACCCCATGGCCATGGCTTGCTCAGAGAAGCTGTGGCTGCCCCATCCCTGGAGGGGTTCAAGGGCAGGTTGGATGGGGCTTGGAGCAACCTGGGCTGGTGGGAGGTGTCCCTGCCCAGGGCAGGGGGTGGCACTGAGGGGGGCTTTAAGGTTCCTTCTCACCCAAACCAATCTGTGATTCCATGGCCCCACGGCCACATCCAGAGCCCTGCTCTAGGCCTCACCACCATCTGGGCTCAGAGCCCCGGCTGCCCCCGGCTCAGGGCAAGCCCAGAAGGTGCTCTGGAATGTCTACATGTGCATGTATACACGCATTTATTATATATATACATAAATATATAAACATACAAATATTATTTTCCTTTAAAGGGGTGCTCTGGAATGTCTACATGTGTGTGTATACACGCATTTATTATATATACGTACATACATAAACATACAAATATTATTTTCCTTTAAAGAAAACAATTCCCACCAGCCCACAGACAAAAGTGCCCCATCTCAGGAAATGTTTGCTTTTATTTTTTTTTGCTGTCAATGTATTTTGCTCGTGGCAATGGTTTAAAGCTGGATGTATTCCACACAGAAGCTAACCAGAAGCATTTGTTTCTCAAATAAAAAGCCTCAATTGGGAACAGGCTACATATAAAATATTTTTAAAAGAAGAAAAAAAAAAAGAAAGGAGTCCTTTCTTAGTCATGCCAGTCAAACACTATAAAAGAGGAATGAAATCTAAGTGTGAAAGTCACAGGAAGTCAGCCCTGGAAGGGACATCCTGTATCTTACAGTCCTTCACTGTCTTAAGCAACAGTATATGTTATCCCTTTCACTTACCGATAGTTTGAAACTTAAATTTCAACCTCCAGGCTAAATCTATTAATCTTACTTCCTTTGGTTCTCTTGTTGACTCTGCTCCTCCGTCAAATCATCCTCGCCTGGTGCTTAACCCCCGGGACACCGAGGGAGAGGCATCACCCCCTCTCTTTTACTGGACAAAACAATCACCTTAATGCCCCTTTGCTGTAACTTCCCAGCCAGGACTCATTGCTTTTAATGACGAACAATCAAGGTGAGTCTTGTGTAAAGGCACCAGCACCTCCCTTTCTTTACCACAAACACCTGGGAATTCAGTGGAGCGGGTTCTCCCTCATACTCCAATCCTCCTCACATCCTCCTCGTAAAACTATTATTTTTAATGAGTCTCTTACAGTGTTTTATTCCACTAATTTATCACACTTTAATATTTCAGTCTTCACTGTCATTTCTCGCTGCTCCTGCCAGATAGTTGGATCCTCCTCTGCAACGAGGATGCTCTGCAGCTCCCACCGGTACCCTGCCAGCAGCCCAGCAGCCCACCACCGACACCAGGAGCTGCTGCCCAGCAGTGAATGCACTTTAAAAATTAAAGATTCATAAAATAAAAGTAAGTTTCTGGATGCGGACCCCCCCTGCTTTGAAAACCTGCAACGCCAACACCGCTCCCCAAGTAGTGACGCCGGAGCTGGAAAGCAAAATCCAACAGTGAAATGTGAATGAAATGCAAAATGTAAACAAACAAACTCAATGACATAAAATAAAATTACGAAGTTTTTGGACGTAATCCAAACTTAATAGCACAGAAGGAAGTGAACATTGAACTTGTGGAATTTTTTAACCTCAAGTGTCTGTTTAATTTTAAAAAACAGCTGCTGGCTACATATTTGCACGCTAAACTTTCACACAACACACATCGCCTGCGAGAGTCTCCTGCATTTAAATAAAAGTCAGACGGAGCCAACTCTGATGAGAATGAAAAACAACCTCCCCCAGCCCTGGCTGCTCCCCAGCCGGGGAACCCCCCGAGGGACGCCTGGAGCACCCGTTCCCCCATCTCCATCACCTCCAGGTGATGGTCCTGAGCCCAGACCAGCCAGGAGGGTACGGGCAGCAGCCCCTGCTCCCACCCAGTGCAGAAGACAACCAGCCCTAGTGATGGCTCCCCATGGACCAGCTCTTCACTACAAACCATCCTCAGGCTCAGGATACGGGTGCAATTATTGCAGCACCATTAACCCCCTGAGTTTGCCTACACAGAAGGTCAGGTTGGATGGTGTTTGGAGCAACCTGGTCTAGTGGGAGGTGTCCCTGCCCAGGGCAGGGGGTTGGACTAGATGATCTTCAAGGTCCCTTCCAACCTAAACCACTCTGTGATTCCATAAAGGCACAAAAGGCACCGGACCTGCCTGAGCAGAGGCAGCAGGAGCAGCCCTGTGTGGTCGTGGAGGACCTGCCACCTGACTCCAGGACAGCAGCACCCTGGGGACCACCATCACCCTCCCTGAAGCCCTGTCCATGGGCAAGAGCTATGGCACAGCCAGGAGGAGCATGGCCGGGCGATGCCTTAACCCTCCTCATCCTCCTCCGGGGACACGGGCACACAGAGCGCCGCATGGAGAGAAATATGCTCCAAAACGGGTCATCTATTCTGTACCCTTGTTATTTGCAGCTAAGTATAATGGAAAAAATTGACTGTTTGCTTGGTGCAATAGGGCATGACTCTGTTTACACAGAAATAATAGCTAAACAGTGATGGATTCTAAATCTCCATTACAGTGAAAGATTTGAAGGAGTAAAGCAGTTAGAAAAATAATTGGTTTTCTTGTTTAGCTTTAAAAAGCCTTTACACACTGCCAAATTGAGAAGACTTCTCACTTTATTCTGCTTTTTTCCTTTGGGGGGCCATTACATTAACAAAGGGAGTAGAAACAAGCCCAACCTACTTAGGGAAAAAGGCAGGCCTCTGACCTTCGCCGGGAATCCAGAAGGTGAAGTGCTGGGAAGCCCAGGAGAGGCAGGACCACAGCCCAGGGAGTCCCATCACCGACGTGTGAGGCACAAGATGATAAACAGGGCTCAGCACCCGGGGCTGGGCTTTGCTTTTGGATGAAGCAAGTGATTATTATTACAGCAAACTGGAAACTTTTTAAGTTTTCAAGGAAAGGAGAAGAGAGAGGTTTAACTCAAGCACTCTCAACCAAGGACCAAGCCTGGACGGGGCAGTGACTGTCCTGGTGGGAGAGGGACAGCCAGAAGCCCCAGGAGCCAGCAGAGGAGGATTTACAGAGTCAGGTCCAACTTAAAAAGGAGCCTGCCCAGCACCTCGCATTTCAAAGCCAGGCTGGAAAACAAGCACCAGCTAACTGGAAATAGCATAATAATAACAGTAATGAAAACCACGCAGGGCTTCTCTCTAATGGAAAAAAGGCAGACACTTAGGAGTTCAGAGTCGTCCAGGATGCTTCTGAATATTTCAAACACTGAAAATGAGAGACTTCATGTTTTCTGAAGACAGAGACCTTTCCCCTTACCCCCCAACTCCTCCGAGGCAGGTTTTTTTTTCCTCTTTAAATTATTTAGCAGCACGGTGATTACGTTTGGTGCTGGAGGAGACGGTGGCACCCACAGAGCGGGACGGGGATCCGGCTGCCGGTGACATTTGCGGCATCTCTGAGACCCCAAACCCATCGCTCTGCAGGCTCTGGGGTGAGGGTGGCCAGGGGGTCCCCCCCAGCTTTAGGTCATATTTACATACAAAAGAGCAGCTGCTGAGCAGCTATTATGCTGCAAACTTTTCAGCGGTGACCCGTGGTGGGTGCGGGAGAGGGGGGGAGCAGCGGATGCAAAGCACCTATTGAGGCCCCATTAATTTTTCAGGAATTCTCAGGCTTTGGCCTTTACAAAACGCGGCAGGAGGAGGGAAGGGGAGAAAGAGACTCCAGCCAGGAGGAGAGTCTCCCCCCCCCCCCCCCTCAAACGGCTTTGTCAAAACAGAGGAATGAATAGAAGCTGATCTGAACTCCCCGCGTTCCCTAATTAGAAGGGAAAAATCCCGGGTGGTGATTGAAGGGAGAGGCAGCCCCTGGCAGGGGCGCGGGCTCAGCCCCGCCGCACGCAACACACGCACAGAAAGAAGTTTCTCTCCGCGGTCCAATTTCCGGAAATTTATTCCAGTTGTAAACCATTAGGTGCCAATTTTTCAAATCAACCTTACGATTCAATAGCACTGGCTGCCTAATAGACTCTGAAAAAAATCTTTTGCCGGCTCGCAGCTGAGCAAACGTTATCTAAAAACATCTTAATAAGGCTCTTGCTATTCTTTCCCCTCGCTGCTTACAAAGGCAGAGGCAGGGGAAGGCGGCTGAGGGGAGCAGGGATGCTGGGGAGGAGGTGATGGTCCACGCAGCTATGGACCGGAGGGATGCAGTCACCCCTCAGCATCCTTCTCTACTCCCTACTAATGAGTTGGGGATAAAACCCCACAGTGAAAAATTTCAGTGAAAAACCCAGTTTCTCTGTGGTTCGTGGGGTGGAGAAAGAGGTCTGGAGAGGCACCCACCACTCATCCCCTCTGTCACCCTGTTTCCCTCAAAAGCATAAAAATAAAGCTTCTCTCTGCAGGTTCCTAACACTTTTTGTGTGGTTCGTGGTGTGGAGAAAGAGGTCTGGAGAGGCACACACCTCTCGTCCCCTCTGTCACCCTGTTTCCCTCAAAAGCATAAAAATAAAGCTTCTCTCTGCAGGTTCCTAGTGCTTGGAGGCATCATGATGTCGGTGGGTTCTACATGTAATTTATCAACCCGCCTGAACACAGAGCCCTCGGGGACGGATCCTGAAGCCTCTCTGCACTTGTGACCGTGACCCTGCCGTGTGGTGGGACGTGTTTGGCCAAGGATGAAGCTCTGACCCAGGGGAGCGCGGGGGCTCCTCGGAGCAGTCCCCTCACCCCGCTGTCCCCCCGCCTTCGGGTGCCAGCAGGCTCACGTGGCTGCGAGTCTCAGCCATAAATTACAGCCCAGTGAATTACAGAGAACAAAAATCAGCGTCGGTTTAATCTTAATATTCCTGGCTGTGGATTTCAGCAGCTCAAGGTCACGCTGGGAGGGAGCAGAGCGGGACCGTGATGCTCAGCTCCAGCCACGGGACGTCCCTCTCCCCAGCTCTCTCCTCCTCCCAGGGCAGGAGCTTGGCCAAAAGGTGCCCAAAGTTTTCACTGGAGCTATTGTTTAGGAAAGTTTAAGAACTGCTATATAAAAAAACATCACATTATGCAGGCTGGAAAGCTGGTCAGGAATGACCTTGGCTAACTCAAAGGCCTGTGCTCAGGATGGAGGAAAAAGATCTAATATCCTATCTCCAGCTATCTCCAAATTCAGATTATATGTCTAATGGACCTCATGATTTTTCCATCTCCCCCTGGGGCAACCCGATAGCCTGCATCTTCCCAATACTTTTATGTTTAAATAAAAGCAAGTATTCTTACTGGATTCCTTTATGAATTCCTGCACACAAGGAAATAAACGTCTCATTCCAAAACCCACCCCCAGGCTCAACCTATCCTCCCTATTTTGCATGCCGTTTATGTTTAATTGCCTCTGAAAACAATGCCAGGTGGGTGAGAGAAGGGGGTCGCCTTCCTTTGTGGCCAGTTCTCATGGCTTCACAGAAGAGCACACAGGCACAAAGCTGGAAAATCAGAGCAGCCAGAAGTTCCCAAATTTGTTCTTGTATAAACACCACGGCTGAATGCTTTTTGAAGAATGCATGGAGAGAAGAAAGCACACACTCGCCGGGCTTTAAGCTCTCAACCAAGTTTTATAACCGGGATCCAAAGCCCCGAAAGAGGGGAGAAAAAAAAAAAAAAAAAAAAGAAATTAGGCTTATAATGTTAATGCTGACAGATTTACCTTCCGTGTTAATAGAACATCTCTGTACTTAGGGGGAGGCAGAGCCGCGCGCTATAATCAACACTTGCACAATATCCACTTGACTGTGTGAATATCCCAACTCTGCTCCTGTGAGCAGCTTACAGGAATTACAAAGGCTGAGCTAGCGAGGAGAGAAGGGATTACCGAGGGCCACAGTTCATTCTACTTCTGCATAAACAAAATATGACCTTGATTAAATTAATAATCAAACTTAACGCTCCCATTAAACTGCTGCCGGGGAGCAGCGCAGGCCGGAGAGATAACCACCCACCCTTCTCCAGCCCCAGTGGACAAATGGACACGCTCGGGCTTTCCATCTCCAAAAAGCCTAAACAACCACTTAGCAGGATTAATTTTTAATAACTCAGCACTTTGTTTTTATGTACTTATTAAAATTTAAGACACCGAGTCATTGACCCCTGTAATTTTTCAATTGTTCAAGCCATGAAGTCTGGGTTGGCTAATTACGCCTGAACAGCTGTTGGAGACGACCTTGCGATCAGTGGGGAAAAGTGATGCAAAATTCGGTTTACTGAGCTCCATGATGGTTCCTCTCCTCCTCCCTGCCCCAATATCATTTTAAATAAGTTCAGGAGTTAATTACACAGAATAATTCAGAAGGTTATTCGGGAAAACAAACTCTCTTGATGGTCTAATAAATGACAGCCGTGGCTACAGGCATATGGGGTACTGGCAGACTTCACCTTCACCCACTCTATGAAAAATTCCACGTTCACGTGCTATCCCTCCTCTCCAACAAAGCTGGGGCAGAAATTAGGAGTCTGGTACCCAGATCCCAACCCTTCCACAAGGAAAGGCAGCAGCATCCTGGCTATTGGCGTCCGTGCCCCGTGCTGGAGGAGAGTCTCACAGAATTTTGTCAGTTTAAGAATAAAAGCCGGGGCTGTGCAGATGACCCAGCAGAAACCCAAGAACTCCCTGCAACAACTGCTGCAGTGATTGAAGTGCCTGGTAAAGAGTCAGCAGTTCTCTGGAGGTACCGGTCTCCAGCAGGCTCTGGAGTGACTCTCAGGAAGAGGGAGAAAACAATTCCTAGAAAAACAACTAAGAGGAATTCTCACCTCCAGGCAAAGGGACAAAATCACTGAAACAAAAGTAAAAGCTAGAAGATGGCGGGGCAAAAGAACAGGTAATTATTAAATGTGTAAGTCACGTGCTGGGTGTCTATTCACCATGGGTGCCTGGGGACAACCGAGCAGTGACACAAGAACCCTTGATGGAGATGGCTCCGACCTGGCCCTGGCCACCCAGGGGAGGAGCCCAGGCTCTGGTGGCCAGTTCAACTCCCACCACCACCACTGATGTTCACCGAAGCTCAGTAAGATCTTTATACACATTTTCCCTTTTGTTCCATGCACCGAGGGCTGACATCTTATGGAGGAGTTGCTGGGTTTTAGGAAGCCACCTTTAACTCTTCATCCCACCTTGTGCTGAGCCTGGCAAAGGGTTCCCTTCCCCACGGTGTCCTACCACCATCACCCCCACCAGTCCAGCACTCCCAGCCCTGCCAAGGTACCAAGCCAAATAAAAGTTATTTGGTCTAAAAAAAAGGTCTATTTCACTACTAGGTTTCGGTCAGTACATTTGCAGCAGCTGAGAAGACAAAATCCGATCTATTTCACTACTAGGTTTCAGACAATACATTTGCAGCAGCTGAGAAGACAAAATCCCATCCTCCTCCAACAGCAGCACCCACAGAATGTCCCCACCAGCAGACCTCAGCCCCTGGGATAAATGACTGTACCCAGAAAAATGATGAGAAATACATCCTCAGGCCCACAGCAACAGCCATTATGATTCTCCATGCTCCTGGGAGAGGTAAAAATGCTTTTTTGGTCTGCAAAGACCACTAAGAAAGATGCTAGAAAAGCAGGAGACGATTCAAACAGCAGCTACAGGTGCCTGAGACCGAACAGGAGCACCCAGCAATGCCCAGCACCTGGCACAAAGCACTTCAATTTCATGGAATTTTCCTGCCATCCACAAATAAGCCACATAAAAACCAAAGGTCTCCCACCAAGAGGTTCAAAGTGACGATTTCTGGAGCAATTAACAGCCAAGCATTACACAGGGGAGTGCTGGGGACCAACACACGGGGAAGGCAGAGAGCTCTTGCTCCGACTTAGGGCCCTGGAGCCACCAGCCCGGAGCATCCTCCCGCCGTGGCCAGCACGGCTTCCAGCCCGGAAAATACACTCATCTGCTGGAAACACACACAAAACAATTCCAGGTAAATCGGACTTCCTTCTGAAAGACCAAGCACGTTCCTGTATTCATTCTGAGACCATTATTTCCCAGCACAACATTCACTGGAGCAAGCAGACAAAAAGCAGGGGGGGTTGTCTCTGTTGAAATCACTCCCACCCCCTCGGATCTGTGCACTTAGTAGTGAAATGCATTTAAGAGATGAGAAGACCAAGAGGGAACTTAATAGGCAACTGCTGCAATCAGTAGTGCAAACAATTGACTTTGAAGTTTTCCATTAAATCAGAGAGAAAAATTACTTACTGCACGGAGATGCTGAAAAACACATTTCCCTCTTGCAGGCAGCAGTGTTTATAAACACACAGAAGCGCCGCAAAGGCCTTAGGGTTTGTTTCCCCCAAAAATAGCAATTGTCAACAGAGACACCATATTTCAGCATCATGAGCTGCAACAGATTTCTATTAAAAATTAATATGCATTTGCTATTACTACAGACAATTTATAACCACCTCTCAACCCGAACACGCAGCATCACGAACACACGTCGGGGTGCGACCAGGAGCCCGACCCCCCTTTGGTGAACTTCTCCCCGGGTTCAGCAGCGGATTTTCCTTTTGCAGCTTTCTTTTCTTAAGCTATGCATTAGCAGATGTTCTTTTCTTTTTCTTTCCTTTTTTTTTTTTTAATTTGGGGTGTGTTTGTGTGCAGTGGTAATAAAGCAGAACGGAGCACTCGGCCCCTCGCCTGCCCCAGCTGCACACGCGCAGCCTCCACATCTGCCGCCGCCGAGCACGTGTGTTTATACTGGAACAAATGTACCCAAATTTTATTGTATTTTTTTCAAATGTGCCTCATTTAAAAGATGATATCCTCTCCCAGGAGGGCAGATTCTTCTATTCTTCACTGTCCTGCATACAAACACCCCGCGTTTATCTGCTTTCCCTGGGTTTCTTCCAGCCACCGCAGGAAGGGGGGAGCCTTCAGAGCGCCCCACAGATCCCAGCGTCAGCTCCTCCACCAGCTGAGAGCTGCTGGTGGTGGGCAGGGGGGGCACAGCTCCCCGGGCAAGAGCAGGGGTCTCCTCTGCACCCCCGTGATCCTCTCAGACAACGGATGAGCCCATCCAGCAGGTCCCCACCAGAAGCTCAGCTGGAATCACACGCAGTTCCTACGACACTGAGTACTCATCTGCACTCCCCAGGCAAGGGCAGGGGTCTCCTCTGAACCTCTGTGATCCTCTCAGACAGATGAGCCCATCCAGCAGGTCCCCACCGTGTCCCCACCAGAAGCTCAGCTGGAATCACACGCAGTTCCTACGACACTGAGTACTCATCTGTGCTACTTAATGGTGCTGGGATCCCTCAGGAACTTCCAGATATGATGTATGTTTGAATTTTAGGGTGCTGGACAGAAGAACCAGGTTGTGGGAGGTATCGGGGGGTGGAGGGGAGCTGAGGTGAAGCTACAGTCAGAAAAAATTATTCCTTGAAATAGAATCGGTCAGATTTTCAAGCACTTCCCAAAAAATATTGGCTACTTTTCTTTATCTCCCACAGACTGCAGGTGTCCTGCAGAAGCCCTTCTGATCACTCTTGGCCACTCTCTCCTCCACTGGAATCTCTTTTTTCTATCCAGGTTCTGGCAAAGGGTCCTCAGTTGTTCCCTCTCTGCTCAACCCATGACTCCTCTGGGTGCAAGTCTGTGACCATCGAGATAAATCTCCAGCTCCTACCATTCCCCTAAAACGAAACACGAGCTGCCACCTGCATCAGTGACCCATTCGTTGACTTCTGGTGGAGATTCCTCTCCTTCCCTGGCATGGAAACCAGCTGGTAATGGAGTGGCTGCTGGGAATGCTCTTCCCCTTTTTCAGCCTTCCCCACCACAGGACGGTCACTGCCCTGGAAATGTTAACCATTTTCCAGGAACCAACCAAGTGGAGCAACGTTGCTGCTTCTGCACAGGCTGAGCTGAGGGATTGCCATTGCAGGAGGGAGGGATTTCTCTCAGAGACACTGAGACCACACACGTAAAACCCCCCAGGCGAGGAGAGCCGGCACAGCACACGAGGCAGGAGAACCAGCCCAGAAAACCCAACCTCATCGAACCGCAAACTCAAAGCTTTGAAGACCACCAGGTGTGACCCCAGTGACACCACGTGCTGGAAAAAAGCCTTGGTTAAAGACCAAACTATCTGTGTGGACCTTCACATCACCCCCTGAGACCGAAACTCTCCTGTGCAGGGACACATGGTGCTGCCAGGAGCCCAGGACCTGCTGCAGAGTCACCACTAAATAGGTACTCGGTGTCCTCACAGCTCAAGTGGCTGTTGAAGAGGAGAGGAGAGAGAGAACAAGTCGTTCGTCTGCTTTTGAAAATGAAGCTGTAAAACCCAAAGCAGATGGGCTGAACTTTAAACTCGCAGCAAAGGAGGCTGCTCCCAGAGAAGCAAGGGGAGCACCTCCATCGTGCACCACGGGCAGCCCGAGAGCTCCACGTCCTGCTACAGCGACCAGAGAGGGGTGAGGACAGGGACAAAGCTCCTCTCCAACCCAGGTGTGTTACAGCCGCGGTACCGGCCCTGGTCACCTCTGCTGTCCCTGTCACATCGTGCTGTCACAGAAGGGGCTCGGGCGGCGGCAGAGCTCTGACTGGTGACAGACAAGGCAAAAACGCAAGCTACAAGATAAGCAAAAAGCACCTAAAGGCACTTAAAATCCCGTCTCTGGCAACGGGCTGAGTGGCAGTGGAGTCCAGGGCGGAGGCTGAGCCGCAATCAGACTGCTTGATGCAAGGACAGAATCAGGGATTCATTTAAGTGCACTAAATAGACAATTATCATTCCAAATATAGCTATAATGAGGAGGAAGGTCCGTATTTAGGAGATCTCACTGTGTCGCTCCCTGCATCATGGTTTTTCCTGCGTAAAAACTGATTGAAGGCAGGATACTGCTAAAAACATTGAATTCGTTTCTTTCCTCCCAAGCAGCCACCACTCACCTGGCACACAAATCTAAGCTCTTGGCTCGCACGGCCACCGGGCACTGGTCTGACCACGGTGGCCAGAACGAAGCAGGGAGCAGACTGGAACACAGCTCTTGGCTCTGCAGCACCAACAAGCAGGAAAGCTTTTCTGTTTGCTTTAGGAGGACCAGACAGATGTGACTCAGAGGGAAGAGTAGCCAAACTCTGGCTGGTGGCTTGCCCCACGCACGCCAGCAAACCTGCAGCCAGCAGCAGGAGCGGCGAGTGCAGCCCAGAAACTGGCTGCCCTCCAGTGACATCCACGAAAAAACCAGCTCTGCAGAGCCGTGCAGTCAGGGGACACGGGGACACTTCAGCACGAGTCCTTGGAACGGGGGGAGAAAGGTCCATGTCCTTCACATACCTGCATTACCCAGGCAGGGCAGGGGGTACTACCCAGGCAAGGCAGAGCGTTGGGGTTACTCTCAGGGATAATTTGAGGGTCTGCTCCAAGTTTGGCCAAATTGCTAAGTGTGCTGTAACGTGACAGCACGGAGCAAAGGTGTGCTGACCTCCCCCAGCCCCGCTCCCCCGGGCACAAGTCACCTTGGGAGACGCTCGCCCTTGTTAAAGGGAGGACAGGAAGGAAGAGGGAGAGGCAGGGAGCATCGCTCACCCCCCTCTGCCGACTCAGAGCGGTGTAAGGAGGAGATGAAAAGCCCTCTCCTCAGCAAACACACTGCACAGAGGATGCTCAGGTGACAGAACGAAAAAAAAACTATCCACAAAAAGGCTTTGGATGCCATTGCCTAGGAATCCTGAATGCCTATTCCAGGCTTGCAAATCCCAAACCCTGGAGAGCCATTTAAACGCGGTATTTTGCAAGAAAACAGTGGCATTTTTAACAAATTTGGCGAGCTTTTCAGACCCCTCTAAGCTGGAATTTGTTGGCATGTTCAAGATGCTACTCAGTACCCTCTGCAATGGGCCTGAATGCAGCTCTCTGGAAGAGGAGAGACATCACTCCCCACCTCTGGGAATCGGGGCTTCACCAGTCACACTCACTGCCTCCAACTCTCAAAATACATCACAGGACCCTGCCCACCCAAAGTTCATATTCAATCCTGCTCATACCTAAATACTTCATAATCTGTAATGCACGTACCTCCAATACTTTGCTACAATAAAGGCAGTGAGACTTCAACCACATTTTACAGGTGGGAAACCGAGGCAGAGAAGAAATAAACGACTTGCTCTAAGTCCCACAGAAAATCTGCAACAGTGCTGAGTCCTTGAATCCAAATATTTTTTCTACCTCCCAGGCATTTCCAAGCTCTCAGGGAGCCCTTGGGACCATCCCTCTTACCATCTGCGCAAGTGAGGACAAACAAGCAAGTACCTTTTTTTTCTCTGAGGCCATCTAACAATGATGCATTACTCCCCAAAGAATGCTTCCCAACCTTGAAATGACCAAAAAGCTCCTTCCCAGCTGCCTCACATACTTGTTCTTGCCTCCATTTATTCTGCAAAAAATGCTGTATTTAAAAGAGGGGTTTTTTTAAAATGCACTTGAAGACGACAGCTTAACTGTCAAAGGGATCAGGAGGAAAAGCTCCTGTACCTCCATTAAAGTAACTGCTCAACAATTCTGGCAATCTGCTCTGAGGACTCCTGACAAGGGGGCACACATAAAACACTCCATCCCATATGCTTTTAAATCACCCAGAAGCAGCGTGTTTCTGTGACACTCCTCCTCCTCCTCCACTAACCAGATTTAAGTGGTAATTCCATAGGAAGGGTGATTATCACTAAAGTTTTAATGAGTTGCCATCTGTACCTTGCAGTTCATAAATGGAGAGCGTTCCACTACCGTGCTGTCCAGGAACATAAAATGTGGCAACAAAGCACTACAAGGTGATCTAAACTAATACTTCGCTTCTCTCAAAATTAATGGCTTTAATTTGGCAAAGAGATTCGCAGCAGAGAAGAGAATGAGGGCTGCGTTTGGAGTTCTCAACATATGAGAAGCCTTTATTTAGCATCATCAAGACTCATGGCTTTTATCAAGCCGGACCTAAACTTCAAAATAAAATAATTAAGCATTAAGAAACACGATAAATCTCGTATGTCGTCCGAGATGGAAACTGTGTACTGAGTTACCAAAGTACGTTCAGCAAACCGCCTACAGAAAATGTAATAATTACATGGATAAGAGCCTCTCTCGGTTTTATGGCCAACAAAAGCCTACCCTTTTGTCCCTTGAAAGTTCACGAAGTCATACATCACCCAGGCTGGCATGTTTGCTCCTGAAGTATCTGAACTGCTGCCGCTGTCTCAAAGGATTTAGAGAACGAGGAGCCAACAAGGAATTTTTCATTACCAACGTGGAGAGCAGAAATCAATGCCCCCCCCCCCCGGTGTCACGTCATTTCAATGGGGAAGGGGGGAGATGGAGGGAGCAGAGATTCTCACCGTGCAGGTACCGCAGGCGAGCTGCCAAGCCGTGGCACACACCACCTTCTCCTGCTCATTTCAGCTCACAAACGATGTGCAGAGTAATTGTTGCCCATAAATTACCTACCTGCATATGGAATATCACAGTGGCTTGGCGCGGTTAGTTGTGCTTTCGCACGTGCACACCGTCGACAGGAGGATGATAGTGAGAAAAAGACCAGTGGTGACATTTTCTTTTCAAGAGAGCTGGCCCAGAGCTCAGCCTGGAAAGAGCCCAGGAGGCTTCAAACCACCTTGTGTTCATCCCAGTGCTGAATCCGGGAAATCACCTGGGCTGGCCCAAGGGCACGTCCACCTGGGCCATGGCAGGTCCCCCACCAGCCACGGGCCACCAGCCAGAGGAGCAGGAGAGCACGAGGCAGCGGAACAGCCAAAGTCAAACAGGCTTTTAAAGCCCAACCAATGTAAAACCAGCAATTAATGTTTGCCATATAACTAATTCCTGCTTTCAAGGAATAGTGAAAAGCAATTTTGCTTCTGTTCACTATTTCCACAGAAGAGAACCTGGCATCCTGAAGGGCAGAGGAAGGGAAGAAGGAAGAGAATAGAGGACGAAGCTTGTCGAAGAAATACTGGAGCAGCTCAAACTCATCCAGGAGTCAACCCGCTGTTCGGATTACATACAACTTGTTGAATGTTAATATATGCTGCCTCCATTCTCCAAACAGTTTATGAACACTATAATTTTCTTCACTAAAACACTGTCTAATAGCACCAGTCCCCCCCTTCTAATTATAGATGTCTCTTACGCGTGATAATCTTTATACAATTAAGCCCACTTAAAAGAATAACTGATTAAATAAAAAAGTGTTTAAATAACACATAAGGTTGTGATAAAAAATGACAAAAGCTCAAGAGATTGAAAACTAAAGCAGAAATTCTACCCTTAAAAGCGTATAGTAGTGAGTGAAACAGCAGCCCCAACTTTCAGACCTGAACTGGCAGAACAAAGTTGAAATATTAATATAAAATCAGTCTTCCATTAAAAACAAAAAACAAAAACCCAAACCAAACACAAACCCCACAACTGCCCTTATGTGAATTGTGTACAGAAAGACATTAATCTCCCCTCAATATGCTCTTTGGAATAAAACCAGTTGCTTTCATTTCAAGTGAAAAAAGCTCCCTCACAAAATGTTACTGAAACTTCATGTCTAATTTAGGTAAAGGGTCCTCTAGGTGCAAATAGATCTAGGCAGAGAGTCAACATTTGCTGGAAAGGCTCGAGCGCTACCGCTTTGCAAGCAAACCTGCATCTGTGACTGCGCGGGTCCAAACACACCATCCCATCAAAGCCATGGGAGCTCGCTGTGAAACAGGACAGCTCAACCTCTATCCAGGTACTGGGTCATCCTCTCTATTCAAACAACAAGAGGGAACAGCTTCAAGCTGCAACAGGGTAGGTTCAGACTGGACATTAGGAAAAAATCCTTCACAGAAAGAGTGGGGGATATGGTGTAGGGGAGAACTTTGTAGAGTGGGGTTGATGGTTGGACTCAATGATCCCAAAGGTCTTTTCCAACCTGAATGAGTCGATGAATCCTCCCTAAAAAATACTTTTGTTCTCATGGGTGCTAGCTTTTATGACCAAAATGCCATCCATCCAAAGCTTATTCTGTTCTGCTAATTATTTCTGTTGCAGAAGTACCAGTTATTGGTCAGGACCAAATGTGCAAGTGACTGTACAAATAAAAACCAAAAACAACACCCCGGCCTGATAGGTCCTGGAATTAAGGTGATCATAAACATCCAGGTAATGAACTCCCTCTTTTTCTTTCTTTCTCCTGCTCCACCTCCTCTCCCAGTGTTGGTAATTGTGACTGAACTGATGCTGGTCCCTGGTGTCGCCTCCGTCTCTAAACCAGAAGACTTGCCCACAATCACCATGTGGCAATTAAAGGGGTGTTTATGTGACTCCTCCTTCCCGGCCAGGAAGCACGAGGCCACCCACACGCTGGCTGGGCATTTCACAACACAGGCAATAAAGGAAAATAAAATAAATAAAATAAAGGAAAACACCACCCAAATTGCCCTCGATAGTGCTGCCACCCTCCCTGCCCAGGTCCCCGGGGCTCTGCTCCGTGCCTCATGCACACTGGGGCACTGCGGTGGCCTCGTGCTGGCCCCAGGGTCATGCTGGTAGCCACACGGGCTGGCCAGACACATGAACAAGGTGAAGAGCTCGTGCTGGAGAGGAACAAGGTGCTGGGAGAGGAGCGATGGAGCGACACCCCCAACATCACACCGCCCCGGCACCGGATTGTCACCTCCCCGACGCAAAGGACGGTGCTTAAGCGCACACATCGTCCCCTCTGCCACCAAACCTGTGCCTGTGTGTGTAGACAGCATGATTGCGGACAGGCTGTACCTCTCGCCGGGGGGGCAGCAGCGTGCTGCCAACCGCTATAAATAGACGGGTCTATTTTTAAGTTGACCATCACTTAACGCGGCCCAACTTCCTCCCCTCCCGCTGTCATTGCCGGGCGCCACGTCCTTGCTCAGCCGGGGCCGCAGGAGCGGAGCAGAGTGGGATATCGAGTTTTCTCTGCCTTTGGGAGAGTGGGATATCGAGTTTTCTCTGCCTTTGGTACCCAACCCCGTGCCCTTGTGCCCTCAGCTGCTGGGTTTTCAGGGTTTTCATCCACAATGGGCAGCATCAGGCTGTTTCTGGGGGCAGCGCAGCCCCGCGCAGCAGCAGAGAGGCTGCAGAACACCCACAGCACAGCCTCCTCCTCTGCTACAGCATTGCTGCTCTGCTGCACGGTGACTTTAAAAAAAAAAGGGAGGTTTAGATGTATTTTTTAATAGAAAGAAGGATTCCCCCCCCTCCGTTCCATACTGTAACGCATATTATATAAAACTTGAAAGAAATTCAACTGCAGCTTTTATTTACTATCGTGCATATGGGCCGATGGCTGTGGCAGGCTACCAAGTTTGCCGCCGAGCTGGCCAAGTTTCCTTTCATTACTTCAATACCACTGTGTGTCTCGCTTCAGAACAGGGGCTGCTACTGTGGCCAGCCCCTGGGTGAGGGTGGATTTGGGCTGAGCTGCTTTGCCCAGTCCAGCTCAGGGACAGGGAGGGACGATTCCCTGCAAAGGATGGCACAGCATCACTGCCAAGGTATCAATCCCCACCAAAGAAGCGACACCCACCTGGGTAAGAACTGTGTCAGAAACTGATAAAGATCCTTCTGAACCACCACCCGGGGCTGGCACTGAGGCTGGGGCACCCAAGGCTTCTCTTGGGAGGACTGGATGCTTGTAAAAGAGGGATCCAACATCAAGAGCTTACCCGGGTGAATCCTGGGGAACTCTTCTTCATGGGAGTTTCGTCTCCCGGAATCACCCAAATTGCTATAGTGCCCGAAAGCAGCAGGCACAGAAAAGGCCATGTCACAGGTGTGGGGCTGGAGAGACCCCTGCAGAGCCACCACCCCTGGAAAAGGCACTACAAGACTTCTGCCAACAAACCCTCAGCTTTGGGCTTCCTGTGAAGCAAGTACACTACAATTGCAACAGATCCTAGGAAAAGCCAGGCCTTATTTTGAAAGAAGACTCACAGACTGCTCCATTTCCAATTAAATCCTTCTATTCTTTGAGCAAGACCGTGCCACAGCAGGTGACTGAAGTCCCCCAGGAGATGTGGCACCGACCCGAGAACCCCACAGCTCCGCTCTCCGCGCCGGGGCAGAGACTCTCTGAGGCAAACACACACGACACAGATGCTGGGACACCCTGCACCATTTCAGATGTTCTCAGCCCTACAAGATGCCTTTTCCAGCAGCTCCCTCAAAAGAAAAAAAAAAAAAAGGAAGGGGGAAGCATCAGCTTCGTTTCCTGACAGGGGGAGATCCTACAGCCCTGCAGCAGCCCCAGCATTTCAGACCTCTCCCCACCTCGCAGAGCAGGGTGTTTCTCCCATCCTAAGGTTGCCACATTTCGTGGCCTGGGCAGGTTAAAAGCAAAAAACCCCAAAGATTGACCTATTGGGTAGATTTTTAAGCCAAGTTGTTGCTTGCTAAATTGTTATGACCTTCCTCCTCCCTTCTCTCCCCTCCCAGTCGTGAGCAATAGGAATTAAATTGATTCAGTCTATCAGTGTTCTGCATCTAAGTGATTAAATTCAGCCACTAGAAAAATCTGTTTTGTGCTGCATCCGAGGGGAAGCGGCGCTGTCATTGGATCCAGCCCCCGGCCTCCGAGGGAGGAGGCGGCGGCGCAGGGAGGAAAGGCACAGAAGGGGAAAATACAGACTTGGTCATTGTGCTCGTATCGTAGGCATAATCTTTCTTTTCCTCCCCCTTTTTAAGCTGGATCAGTTATTAGATGCACCATTAAAAGTAGCTTCCCAGCCAGAGGCTCGTGGGGCAGACGGAGGAGGCAGCAGCATCCCCACATCAGTGTTTTAGACCATGGGTGAGTGATGGATCCCCAGGCAGATGCTGGAGGATGGAGGGAGCCAGCCCCGCTGACGTCCAGGGCACGTCCCCACCCTCCGTGCAGGCTGCCTCTCGCACACACACAGACCAGCACTAGTCCTAATTTATCCGGCCTGATGGCCAGGCAGCATTCCTGGGAGACAGATGCCACGCTCCCCGGGCTAGTTCCAGCCCTCGCAACCAGCTGACCGTCTATTTTAAGCTGCTCAGCTGGGATTTTACTTTGGGACATCCAAGCCAAGAGAAAGCGTTCTTCCTCCTTCCCTTTCTTCCACATGGCAATTAGAGAAATTAAAAAGGGCCGGAGGATTTAACACATCTGCGTAGCCCCCTCCCTCTTTCTTCAGATAAGGAAGGAGACAGGCCCGGTGGGGCTGGGAAGGAGGAGCTGGGTTGCCATTTGTCTGCATCTGCATAAGCGTTGAGTGATCCACCCCACGGGGTACGGGTGACAAGAGAATCCTGCCGTGTCCTCACCCCCTGCCCACTCTGTCCCCCCTCCCCGGGGACCCCGCGGGGGGCAGAGGCACCGCGGCCGCGCTCTGCGCCGCACAGGATCCGGCCCTCTCCGCTGTGGGGAATTTAGCAGGAGAACAAAACACGCACAGAGAGAAAAGAACAGGCTGAAATAACGGCCTGTTCACCCCGCATCCTCCACAAGTTCCTCGCTTCCTGCGTCTGTGGGATTTCTGGCAGGGCCAGGGCCCCGACCTCACCCGACCTCCCCAGCTCCATCAAAGGGCCTCATCTAAATAGGTCACTCCTCGCGCAGGGAGTAAAGTTCAGAGGAACTAAAGAGACTCACCGGCTGCCTTAATCATCACACACACCCCCCTCCACCACCTCTGCTGGGGAAAAGGCAAAAAAGAATTTTAAAAAAATAAATAAATAATGATATCCACAGTGGCAGAGACAAAATGCTACGGAAAAGAAAATTCGGATCTGCATACGGTGGCAGCTGAATTTTAAGCAGTGCAAAGTCTAAGAATACATCTGGAAATACACATGCAAATTCCTCATCGCTAAAAATAAATGTCTCTGCCGTATATTACTCTCCAGAGTAAAAGAGTAGTGCTAATATTAATTGAAGGGGTTAGTTTCATTTGTTTTATTATATTTTTATTCAAGAGCAGGGCTGATAAATTATTTCTTTAAAAGCACATAGATTAAATTATCCAGATAATTTAAAGCATTATACACTTAAATTAATATTACTTATAGCAAACTACCAATTCGCCCCAGGCAAACTACATTACCAACAGTTTCACTTCGTTTTTGAACTCAACATCCTTTGCTTTGGAATCAAGTGTCCTTCACGTCACCTCTGCAAAACGCCACATCCTCCCTCCTCCCCGTGTGTTTCCAAGGTTCAGGATTAGGAAACACAAACCGAACCCAACTCCCGAGCTCCAGCTCTGCAGCCACGGACTTGGGGCTGATTTACATCAACAGAAGCTGTTGCCGTTATTTTCCCCATCCGTTCCTTAGAGGAAAGCTTACAAACTTAATTCCCTCTTTACATTTGCTTATTCAAGTTCCAGCTGCATCTCCCCCTAACGTCCCATTAGGGCTTTCCTTTTAATTACTTTTTCATGTCATCTGCGCATTCCTTGCAAGGTCCTCTTTCTAGGAACTTGGCTCTCTCTCCCCTGGTCCCTTTCCTTGAGGATATTTTCTTCCTTCCTCCGCCCTTCCCCACAAGCCATGGCCATCACCCCTGCCTCCCCGCTCCGCTCCCAGCCCCTGCCTCCCCGGGCACGGCTCGGCGTTGAGATCCCAGACTCAGATCCACGGGATCAGGGAGGGAGCAGGGGCACAGGAGACACTAAGAAAATGGAAAACAGGGGAAAATAGGGCTGGGCGTGGAGGGTTTCATTCCTGAGCATTATGCGCTTGGCTTAACGACAACCCCGCGTTACGCAGACTGTCCTTGCGACTGTCATAAAAGATTAAGGAGCATAAAAACAAACTACTTAATTGCAGGCAGGTGTGCAAACCTATTCCCTCTGCCTGCACCTAACGCTCTTTGGAGACACCTTTAAAGACAAGACAAGAAAACCCTTGGATAGGTTACATCAGAGCCGCACGGCAGAGCTGCCACGGCGATCCATGTGCCACGCGGAGATGGATAACCAGGGCCTGGCCATGCCCGGCTCCCCGGGGACCCTCTCCTGAGCCACCCCATCCCCACACCAACAAGGCACGGGCCATGGGTCACAGCGAGTGCCCCACTGCCTCCAGAACCCGTGGAACGCTGCCAGACTGGTTAACCATCATCATCTTCACTGCCAAGACCAAAGACCGGAGTCGATGTCCAGACAGAGCAGAGGAATCACTGCGCTCACACAGCACAAACCAGCAGAAAAGTAAATTCGCCCACAGACGTGGCTGATAAACTGCTGCAAATTCAGGCCAATATCACTCAAGTTTAACTACACATCACTGCAAAAGACAAGACAGATCAGCTACTTGGACAGCACTTTGAAAATGTAAAGTGCCATGTAAGTATTATTATTACTCGCAGGCTGCTGAGGATGTCTCCTGCATTTACCATCTGGGAAAAATAACTACTTTAAACAGTCTGTTTGAAAAAGTCCCAAGAGTGGTTAACATTTTCCAAATATCCTCCCAATCAGCCACAAATGATGCAAAACAGTAAAGCTCCTTTTCCCCTTTCCCCTTAGCTCCGAGGAACCCGGGGAAGGGTTCAAGACCCAAACTCTCCCCACCCGAACGCAGACTCTGCTGCCCCCCCAACCCGGAGGACCCAGTCGCCACCAAGGCACGTTTCCCCTGACCAACCACGGCGAGCAGCACACGCCGTGTCTCCCTCCTCGCTCTCGTCTTGGGTTTAAACTGGACGATTTGTTCTGCATTAATATTTCAGCAGCGCCGTAAGCAAACGGAGGGACTTCTCGCCCGGCCGGGAGCGAAGGAGCACAGGAGCCCCCAGCACCAGGCTTCACCACAAACTCCTGCTCGGGGAGGCCACGAGATCACAGAGAGAAATGAGACATGGAAAAGCACAGGCAGGTCCTTCGTTCAACGGGAACGTGTTTTTTCCAGCCACGTACTGTTCAAAATGAAGCGTAAACCAGCGCAGCCCACGGGGCTGCTGACGCCGGGGTGACGGTCACTGACATCCCAGGGGTGTAAATCCGCACAGCTCCCCTCCTCTGGAGGAGTTTTGCCAGTTCACATCCACAAACAAGCTGGCTGAAATCGTCAATTACCTCTAATTCTGTTATATTTAGAGCACTTCCCCGATCACCCAAAGGCCACAGCAAATCCGTGCTACGTATTAGCATTTTTACACGGCGTTATGACTGCGGCTGAGCAGCCCCTGACGCAAGAGCTGGCCTGTCCTATTTCCACAACCCTACTCCAGTTTGATTTACATCATGTAAATAGAGGTCAAAAGCAAGCCTCCGGTCCCAAAAGATGCATTATCTCAGGCTGCACCTTCTCTACGTTTTACGAAGCAAATTTTTAGGTCAAGGAACAGTATATAAACCCATCCATTTAAACAGAAAAGCAGGAAGGGAAAATATGACCTATGAGTCAACCACGCACAAAGCTTATGTCTCACCAGGAACCCGTATCCTAATTATTGACGAACAAGGCGCAGCTCTGGCATTGCAGAGGTTTTCGTTTATTCTCCTCAGCCCTTTTGGATATGGAATATGGGGAATCACATTTACTACTTATTTATGTATCTGCTGATGCCACTGAGGTATTTAAGTCCATGGCACCCAAGAGGCTCGTTTGCCAACAGACCCAAACCTCGAAGCCTCACGGCTCGTAGGGGCCGGTTGCCAGCAGCGGTGATGGTGAGGGAGAGCCTGAAGCCACCCCAACCGAGCTAGGTGCTCCCATGTAGATCCCAGTTGGTTAGCAGCACCCCAGCCCCTCATGGGCATATTCCTGAGCTCCATCTTTAGCACAGGAAACGTTTATATTTTTAAACGTTATAAAAGAAGTTTATATTATTAAACACTCTGGCCACTGGAAACCTCCCTGATTCACCAGAAGGAAAGTAAAACGCACTACGTGGTGTGCATTGAAACATGGAGGAGCAGCAAAGGAGAGATCTTTGCTTCGGGTGGGATTCCCATTGCTCCAACGCACGCCCTGAGTCACTCTGCAGGAAGCAGCAGCTGAACTCTTCAGCCAAAGAAACCCTGAGCCCCTTCTCTCTCCTCCTGCAGCCTCAGACCCCGCCACAGCTGGCCCCAGGGATGTCTGCAGACAAGGTCACATTCCAGGGAGGCAGAGCAGGAACCCAGCCATGTTGATTCACTCACTATCTCTTGGTACTTAATTTCTGCAGGTCTTTTCTCTTGACACGATGGGCTCCTCCAGAGTCATCCCAGCCTGAAGAGTCCACCAAGGAAATGGATCCAGAGTCCAGGAACAGCCAGCACAGCTCCCCGAGAGCTCGCTTCCATTTCCACAGGCAGGTTTGCCAAGCTCCAAACAGGAGTAAGACATTTCGAGGGGGCAGAAAATAAATAAATACAACAAGAGCTCAATGAACCTTGCAGCCCCAGCCCCACAGGGTGGACCCACCACCACTCCGGGGGTCCCCTGGACAGCAGGACAGGAATTTCGCTCCTTATCACCCCTTTTCTTTCTCCCAGTTCAAGAATCCGTTTCTGGGCTTGGAAGTGATGCAATCTGGTCTCTACCAAGTATTTTTTACTTTCTTGAAGTCAAAATACAGTCAGAAGATCAAATGAAATACAGCTTTTCCATAGCACCTGCCTGACTTTGTGAACTTTGGAGCATAAATCTAACTGAAGAGGACAGTGTGGGGGAGAAAAAAAACAAAAAATCAATAGCTTTTACTTCTAGAATTTTACTGCAATTTGCTTTTTTTGATTGCTTTCCGAAAGTAAGGGAAGAGAAGAGTTTCAAACTGTCCAAAGATGGTAGAATTTATGTTACGCTTAAACAAACCTCTGGTTCAAGCTGCTTTGAACTCAAGATCAGTATCTGCTCCGTATTATCAGACAACATCTGATTTTTGTTCCTTCTCTTTTGTTTTCATTTTCAGAGGTTTATTTTTGAAAGAGGGCTATGTAACAGGGCCTCTTCCATTTCAGGAAAAGTAAACAAAATCCTTTGCAGGGAGGCTCGGGGCTGAGGGAACAAAGCCAGCTACGCTGAACCGTACGGAGGTGAATTTATTTGTCATCGTTTGGTATCGCAGCAGCGCCGTGACTTTGATCAAGGTCATGGCAAGGTGCTGCTCACAGACACGCTCGCTCCCCCGCAGGAGAGCCTGCAGGCACGGCAGCAGTAGGAAACCCACACCATTAGTCCCAGATTTTGGGTGGGGACCTGAAGGAGACCAAAATAACAGCAACTCAGTGCCACGTTTGCAAAGCTGCGTTCCCAAACTGTGGTGCCAAAGCAGCCATAACCCCATCTTTCTCCTCTGGAGACCACACCAGCTCAAAAACATCACCTTTCCTCAGCACTAACTTACCTAAACTCAGCAAAAAATCTCAGCACCAGCAGTGCAAAGCCCAGAACGACGTCTTTCCAGGGCCAAAAGCAACCAAGTCACCGTGGAGGATCCATCAAATCCTGAGCAGTTTTAGAGCTAATACCCAAACGCAGAGAAACCATAGGTACAGAGGATTTGGTGGGACCTCTAGGACTTCCTGGGATAACCTGGCTTTCTTATTTGGGATAGCTACAGGCCATGGCCTGCTGCTAAGACCAAGGTCCCTGCAAGAGCTTCTGTGCCACGCCAAGGCTCATTCCCTGGGTACAGACACGCTCTTAAACACAAGAAATATTAGAGTGGATTCTTAAGAGTAGGAGAACCCTAAGAAAGTCCTCTCAACAAGAGGACTGGACCCTGCTGGAGCTGGGCTTTGTCCAGAGCATTCAGGAATAGGAAATGAAACAGACAGGAGAGAGGCCAATAACTTCTCCAGCTTGGTGGGGACAGGAGGCAAGCACGATAAATATTTAAGTTCCTGCTTATTAGGAAATGCCTGGCAAATAACGTGAAGCCTGAAGGGGGTGTTAAAGAGAAGCGTATTCAGTGTTAGGGGAAAGTTAATGAGAAGCTGTAACCATTATGTATGTATCATATATGGAAAACTAGGTGAGGCCCCTATGGACCACTATATACCGCACGAAACTTTATGGACAATGTAATGCATTATTTTTAATGACTCCCTTGCCTACTTCAGGCCCTGGAAACCAAGAAGAGCTTGCCTGGCTTCCTGGTGGTGTTTTAGCAATGACACCTTGCTTGTTGCTCGATTGCTGCGTTGTTTTAATGAGAAATAATTGGGTTACTTTCCAAGATTCCACCAAGGCGACAGGCACTGAACACAAAGTGAGGAAGTTGCTGCTGTGTCGCAGCGCTCTTCACGTCCTCTGCCTTCCAGAGGGCTACCTCCCCTGGTAAACCATTTATCTGCAAATATGCCCGCAAAAACATTGGCACTTCTGCTAGTTCAAGTTTGCATTGTCATCATCCATCTCCAGGGAGAGCCAGGCCACAGAAATAACCAGCTGCAACATCACAACGATTGCCCCTGCAGGAGATGTATATAATGAAAATTGAAAGCTGCAGGATGAACTTCTTACATACTTGTCCTTTTGGTTTATTCATCAGAAATAATTATCTGTGCTCACATTCACAGGAGCACATACTTTATGATGTACATTAAAATTTAATGGATTTTTAATAATACTGTAACTACAGCAGAAGCTGAAAAAAAAAAGCCAGACATTAAACCATATGTGCTGTGTTGGTGGGTAAATGGTGTTGAGCAAACATCAACAACATGTAACCAGTTTAGCATCAGCGACGGGAGGAAGGAACTGCTACTTCCAGCATTTGAAAAGCGTAGTCATCTCTAATCCTCAACATTCAGCTTAAAATCTCCTTCAGTAACAGAATTAGCGTGTGCGTCAAATGATCAACTGTGAGTTCTGAGTTTCAGGCCCTGGCAGGTGACCCTCAGGCTCTGACAAGTGTCCAAACTCCCCGATTTAATTCCTCCACCTCTGCGAGGGAGAGAAGGAACACGAATGCACCCCACGACGGGGGCAGGGGAATGCGTCTGAATTCTGATTCCCGTTGTGCCAATTAAAGTTGTCCTGGTACTTTATGAAGCTATCGACCCCTATTCCTTAAGCACGGCAGAAATCACTGCTCCAGCAGCAGAGTGACACTCTAAACACTCTCCTCAGAAGCCACTCCGCAGCTAACGAGTCGGTGCAAAGCATCACCGTGTCACCAACACTTGGGCTGACATCTATTTATAGCCTAAGAAATTATATACGTGGTGTCCCCACCAACAGTGACACATCTTCATTCAGGCATGAGTCACCTATTCACAAGCACGCTTCCAAAAATAAATCCTATTTACCAGAATTAAATTCTACACGCTCAGGAGAAAAAATGTGTCCTTAAAACAAGAGGAAAAAAGGCGTGTTAGAAAAACCAAACAACAGCCAAGAAGCGCTGAAGCCTCCAGGCTGCAGGTCCCCGGGTTCCCTACCCTCCCGCTGAGGCTGGACACGTTTAAGACAGAACAATGAAGATGGTGGTACATTGTCATTACAAACCCCTGCCAAGGTCACCGGGGCGCTCCCCTCCGAAAGGAACCATCCAGAACATTCTTGGCGACGGGCGCTTTGCAGAAATAGTAAGTCTATTGCAGTTATTAGAGAGAACAGACAGAGCCAGCGCCAAGTAATCCCAGAAAATGTAGTGTTAAATAGAGGGTTCAAACCACAAAGCTGTTGATGGGGAATGTTAAAAATGTCAGCGTGGCTGAAAGACACTCGCCAGCGGTGAATGTCAAGTAGCGAGCTACTGTTCAGCAGATGCGGTAAAAAACCCGCGCGGGCGCTCGGGTAACGGGGCCGGCGCCGCCGCCGCCGATACAAATTACATCCAGAAAGCAAAGAAATAAACGGAGAAATAAATAAATAATGCGAAAAAAAAATGGAACAAGTTCAAACTTCTTTTATAGTAATAGTCTCCAGTTGAGCATAATCGCCAAAGCCATAGTGATAAGATTGCCAAAACTAGACAAACATCTGTGAGATGAATTCCTCTCCGAGGGGAAGCCAACAGCTTGTTATCATTAAAGAGGCAATGCTCTCCCCGCGTTTGAACTGCGGGCCGCCTTGTTACTGCGCTCGCCGAGGCAATCGCACCAGATGTTGGCAGCCGGCTTCAGATGGATGACAAGCACCTGCTGGTGGGGAAATTAAACGCTCGTCGGCCTCCTCTCCTTCGGGGGAGGGTGGGCCGGGAGGGGAAGAGGGGGGAGTGGTGACGGCTGACCCTCGGAAATAAACCTATTTATGCAAAGTGACAGTAAGTGCTGGTTTTGCCAAGCGGGGAAGCGGGGTGGAAATTCGCTGGATCTCTTCCATTGCCCCCGGCGAAATCTGCTCCCACCCTCCCAGGCCTGACAATTAACACGGCAACGATCTGAACTGGCTCAAACCACTCATCAGAGTAACAGAGTCAACAGAGGGACCCTTCTCCTGAAAAGCCACCGCTCGAGCAGAGTCAATCCCCCGCAAGTGGCCACAGAGGCTCTGCCACAAGCCCACTTGCCCACTGGCCACCAGCAGAGTGAGCCTCCAGCCCAGCACCTTCAGGCAAGGCAGACTCAGACACTCGGTAAGGCCAACACTAAAATAAACAGGTGCTCGAAGGGGAACCTTTGCTCAGATCTAAAAATCAGTGTCCTGGAAGAGGGGTGCGAACGTGACCCCGCTGTCAGCGCCCACCGGCGGGACGGGGACCTGCCTCACCGCTTCCTTCAGAGCAGCCTCTCTCAGCAAAGGTCCCGATGGGCACCACGACTCAGGGTAAAAAAAGGAAACACAGAGCAGCTTCCTCTCTGATGGACTTGTCAGGGTTTTCAGCCTTCTGTGAAAAGGAAGGCTGCAAAATGTGAACTCCTTCTATACGAGCAATCATTTCTTTACGAGAGATCCAATACTCCGACTCCCTCAAACTTCCCCAGTGAAAGCCTTACAGCAATGAAATATATTTTGTGAGATGTTCCACCAGCATTTCAACAACATTCTGCCCTGGACAGCAAGTTGAAAACCCCACAGTTAATTCCTTTCCACCCCAAGCCCCTTGCCAATGTCCCTGACAGAGACGGTGTTTCCTTGATCTGAACTGGCCACATGCATTTTAGGTACCCTTCAGATTAAGAGGCAGTTAATCCTCATTCTGCTTAGATTATCTTAATTGGCTCTTCATTTGAGCTACTTTGCCCTTGTCCCCGTTTCTGAAGTTATATTTATACATACATCTACTGTACGACACACACCCCCCTCTCAGGGCTGGCACGTGCTCCCGGGCACTGGACCATCATCCATAGACTGATGGCCACCAACCTGCCACCGGTCCACTGCTTCCAAAACATGCTCAGGGACATCTTTTCCCCAGAAAATAAAACACTTAAATTCCTCTATAAGAGATAAACATGTGTAAGACAGACATCAAATTAATTTCGTATTCTACCCCTGCAGAATTAGCGTAAGTTTAATTAAACTGGTCATACCTCAATACTGCACGTGGGAACAAATCTCAGCTATTTCACCTCTAGGACTGACTGGGAACGGTCCTGGGGGTTTTTAGCACCCCGATGGAAAAGCACAGGAATAAATAAAAAAGAACAAGCACGCAAACAAAACATGAACCACCAGGGTCTGCACAGAACCCCCACTTTAAAAAATGATTTTGATGGAAGAAGTTTTCCGTCAGAAAAATCTAAGTCTTTAAAAATCCAGCTGGAGCTCAAACCAGGAATTTCCTTAACACTGTACAACCAGGTGAAAGACAGACCCGGCTGGAACAACTGCTTGAAGGTGGTACGACTTCCACCATTTCCACATGGAAAAAATGTTATTACACCTCCTTGCAGCAAAGTGTGCTTTATTTTTCCGCATTTGGAACAATTTGTATGAAGTTCCTCGTGGATACTTTTACAAGTCCTTTTCTTAAGGGCCCAGACTTGGAGCTGCATTTAAAAAAATCCTTACGTTTCACATCCTGTCACTCCGTATGGGTGCACTTATTATGGAGTAGGATGACACTGATCAAACTCTTACTCTCCAATCAATTATGATTTAACTGGCTCACTTCAGCTGAAGAGCCTACCCCAAACTCCTGAGCAGTACAGCGCAGGCTTCAATCACAACATACAAAGTTTTAAATAACTGCTGCTATTTTTCCATTCAAAAAACAACGTCAAATTGTGAGTTTCCCCAAGGCAAAGCTCTGGCACCCTCAGCTGCAGCCACTCAAAGAAGAGCAGAGATGCTCTGGACTCAGGTTATCCCCGGGATGGACGGCAGGAGCGGTGCCTGCATTTATAAATACCTGCCTGCAGAGCCCAGGAGGCTGCACTTCAAGATTCAAAGTGGAATCTGATGCAATTTCATGGCATATACTGGAAATATCTATCAGAAAACTTTACCTGGCTCGTATCGCTGTGGTTTCACTGAACTTTTAGAGTTGGAAGGGACCATAGAGATCATCTAGTCCAACTCCCCTGCTGAAGCAGGATTGCCTAGAGCATGTTAGAGTGTGTTACTCAGGACAGCATCCAGGTGATTCTTGGAAGAGCGGCAGAGAAGGGGGCTTCACCCACTCCCTGCTCAGCCCCTTCCAGGCCTCTGCCACCCTCACCAGTAAGAAGTTTTTTCTCATATTTGAGTGGAACCAAATGCTACCAAAGAGATGTTACCAAATATGATTAAGTAAATTTGTTAGGTATTTTATATAGCCTATTGCATTTGTATAAAATAAAAAGTGAGGGTGAAAAATCAAAATTTACTTTCTTGGGGCCTCAAAAAAGATACAGGTCATTTTCATGGGCTTGGCTCAGTTGCAAAACTGCTACACAGATACTACAAACAAACACTCACACACCTGCTGGAGGAGGAAACACAAATATTTTCTTACAACTCTTTTATCCCCAAACACAGCTCTGGTTGGTTACTGATTTCATTCAGGCTCTTGGTGGGATTTTGGGTCCCCAATGGTGTATCGGACTCTGCAAGCAGGGGATCAGCGCTGCCCCCCTTCCCTTACTGAAGTATGTGAGACAGAACACAGGGCACTGGACATAACCTTATTCCAAAAAAAAAATTTAAAAAAGATATAGCAGAACTGTCTTAAAACAAATACATTTTAAAGAAGGGTGCAGGCCCTGCCCTTTGGGCTCCGAGGAGCTGGGATGCTCCAGCTGTTGGCATAGCGATGCCAGGAGCGTTGGTGTATTTACATGTCCCACACCCTGCAGACGTCACCAAGAGGGCAAGGCAAGGTGGGATGGAGCAGCATTTAAAAAATCCTTACGTTTCACATCCTGGCTGGCACGGTGGGAAGCAGCAGAGAGATGCTCAGGGCCCCGACTGGCCACCACCACTACCCCATCTCACACGGGCTGTGACATTACAGCACAAAAGCTTCCGTGCCGGTTCGTTTAACCAGAGTAGAAAAGGAAATAAAACTTGTCCTTCAAACTTCTGCTGAGTTCTGATACAGCCCTTCCTGCCCACAAATCCTGCCTTAACGTTTCCTCTTTTCATAAAATCCAGGTAGAAACCAACATCTAATTTATAACAAAACCACTTCCACAAAACATATGTCTTATTACAGACCACCTAAAAACTGACTTCCTGTGTACAACTTTTTATCGGCAGAATGAAAACACTGACTTGTTTTTAAGCAACGACCAAGTTTGTCAGTTTGTTTAAAAAAAAAAAAAGAAAAAGAAAAAAGAAAAGAGCATGCGTGGGAGGGAGAAGAAAAAAGAAAAAGTGCTTTAGGCCATGCGGGACCACTATATCCCAGATCCTTTTGTCACACGCCAAAGCAAAAATTTAAAGGAACATTCATTATCCTTGGGAGTATCATGGACATTCAAACATGGAAATCCAGAAATACTGGAAAAAGCACAAGTGAAGGGCAGAGGCAGCAGCACTGTTCCGTGTTACTGTCATGATGGAGCAGCCCCCGCAAACTGTTTTTCATTGTCCCAAACTCACCAGAAGCTGCCAGCGATGACGTGTTTGTCTGCTACTTGCTCTCTGTTAAGGAGGTGCAATGACTCCAGTTAAAGCAGCTTCTCCCGAGGTACCCCCAGGTAACTCAGAAAGAAGAATATCACGAGTTTCGTGCTCTCTCACACCAGGTCTAGAGCTCAGATCGCTTTGGAAGGGCACAGCGAGGTCAGCAGCAGTTAAAAAAATGCCACCGCACTCTCTATTTTACTGCATCTTACAAATGTTTCGGGAACTCCGGCTATTACGGACTAGAATGTAAATAAGAGTCCAAATCTGTCCCTTCATTTCCTAAAATGGAACCAATTCACAAATATTGAATCTGGAAATGCAGTGCTGACAAACGTGAAAGGCTAACGGCTTCTCAAACCGAAAAATTACTTTTTCTCAAAGCAAACACTTCAAGAATAGACCATCCATGTATCCTATTGACCATTAAATCTACAGATCAATGTCCAACAGATGTAACAATACATTCAAACTGTATGCCAGGTCTAAATTAACTAAGCTTTCACTTTCATACAAGCAAAATTCCTTGCACCTCCTGACTCTGGCCTCAGCCCCAGCTCCACGAAGGCTTCCAAATCCCCCCAAAATGAACCCATGGGGAGAAAAGCACCTTTTCTCATGCTAACAACTCTATTGTAATAACATCTTCGGAGGCCATACTGGAGGTCTCCGGGAAAAGTAAACCACTGGAGTGCTTAATGCTGCATGGGCACGTTAACTCCTTCCCCCCCAGCCAGCCTCACCAAACAAGGAGGGCTTTTCTCTCTCGATTTATTTTTCCCCAGCTGTTGGAGGGGAGAGCAAGTAGGGAGCAAGTTACACAAACCACCCGATGGGGCTGAAATCCTCAGCATGGATCACACCTCCTTCCCTCTCCCGCCACACTCGGAGAGAGCAGAGGGACTTTATTACAAAAGATTAGTTTTGCAAAGGTTAAACCGGACATTATTTGTGCTGCTGCCCCGTGTCGCAAGGTGTGACACCGTACAGCCACGGAAGGGAATCCTCCTCCTCACGTTTTCCTGCCCACAGCCACGCTGGTGTCCAGGGAGAAGATGCCTGGCTCCGGTACAGGGCTGATGAGTCGCTCTCCTCCCCTGGCAAGTCATGGCCACGAAGGAAGAGGTGAGAAAATTACAAGTTTTCAAAAGCTCAACAGTTTCCCAGAAAAAAAACAAAAACACCACCACCATCAGAAGCTAGATATTATTATTCCACCGGTCTGTTCTGCATCTCACAGGAAATAACAAGTGACTGTACAAAACGCTTCGGAGCCAGAGAGGTAATTCAGAAACTCTGTCTTATTTCAAAATTTCCAAACCTTAAAAGCCATTCCTGAGGAAACAACATATTCCAAGCAAAAGCTGAAACATGCCTACAATTTGTCTGGGGGACCTCGTGGCAAGCCAGAACAGAAAACAGAATTAATACATACTGGTCTGTTCCAATTTCATCTGAAAATTTAAAATAAAAAGCAAATGCAATAGCCCCCTTCCCTAAGAGTCATTTTAGGAAAAAAAAAAAGAAAGAAAAAATGTAGAGCCAATAGAGATTTTCATCAGCTGGGGCCACCAACACCAGCACTGCTTTTCTAGCAGTTTGAAATAACAATATGCAAAAATATTGTTTGTCCACAAAACTATTTCACACATCTCCTTTAAAAAACACCATTCTTTTCCAAAAAAAGTCTAAATTTAAATGTATCCTCTCCCACACAAGAAAACATTATTTTTCTACAGTCATACATGGGCTGATCCAATCACTCAAGACAACTGGAATGTACTTCTTCCATCCCTCTGCTCCCATCCCGCTGGAAAGGGGCTGGAAGGACACAGCAGCTTCTTCATTCAAAGGGCTGTTCCCACCAAGACTGATACAGAATTCTAGTAAGAAGATTTTTACTCAGAATTCTGTTTCAATGATTGGGTCTAAAAGTGCACACCTGGAGCCCAATCCCATTAATGTGTCAATTTTAGACCTGGAGCCCAATCCCATTAATGTGTCAATTACTGAGCACACGCAATCGTTTGGATCCATCAGCTTCTCCAGGAATCACAGAATCTCATGGGGTTGGAAGGGACCTCTGGAGATCATCCAGTCTAACCCCCTGCCAGAGCAGGGCCACCCAGAGCAGGTCCCACAGGAACGTGTCCAGGCAGGTTTGGAATGTCTCCATTTTGAATGCCTCCAACCCACACCTTGGGCCTGGTCGCACCCCACCAAGCTGGACTCAACGCCAGGGCACTGAAAGGGTTAAAATCCCATGTCAAACAGCAAGTCCTGGCTGGGGACCAGAAGGGACATGGGAACCAGGGCAGCTGAGCCATAAAGGCCTTATTGTAGCAGCCCACTGGATTGGAAATGACTTGTAGGCCTAATGAAACAAAACTTTGGCAGTAAAACAGAATGAAAGGAATGAGACAATAAGAGAGAGGAACAAAGGGAGCAGAGTTGTTTCAGCTTAGGAAAATAAGCTCACTTTGTTGTTGGGAAAAGCCAAAGCCGATTAGGATAAACCAATGACTAGGCATAAGTCTTCCAAACTAATTACACAGTTCGCCATGTGAAGTATAATTGCAAGTCGCAAAATAAGGACTACACCACTTTCACAGGAGCTCCATAAAGGAAGCATTACCTAGTAAAAAATGAACCCTAAGAAGCCCCTTATCATCAGTCACTTGCAGCTTAAAAGGTGCAGAACACGCACATCCCGAGAGAAGTGCAGTTCATTGGCATCCGGGGGCTTTCTGCTGCTGGTCACCGTCCTCTGGGTGAGGCTTTAAGAGGCCGTCTTTTCCTTTTTAAAATGATACCAGAAGCCTTAAATGCTCCAATATGTCCTGATCTCAGACAGCACTGTTTCTCTCACACTTCCAGAAAGGGGTAGAGCAGTCAGGTCCTCGGGCAGAGCCCTGCTGGTGGCTCTGGTGCTGGTGGCCTCTCCAGGGGCAGGAGGACAGACCCTTCCCTTCAGACCTCTGCACTTCTAATGCTTCCCCATTCAAATTCTTTTAAAACTTGGTCTCCACGGCCAGCTATTCACATGTCAGCACGGGGACAATGCTGCAGACCCTGGACGGGTTAACGCTGCCGACAAACTCGTTTTGTTTGTAAGAATGTTTGAAACATCTTTGAAACAACAGAGGATCACAGAAACAACTTCATCAGACTGTCAGCACTAGGTAGTAAGACAATGGATTATTTTTTTCTTCTGATTGTAAACGGTTATGGCTTGGTTTGGAGTTTCACTTTCCTGGATCATCCTCCTCACATTTCTCCTGTGGATCCCACCCCCTGAAGGCACTGGAAGGAGAAGACTCGACCCCAAACTCTCGCCCAGATATTCCTCCCACCAGCTGCCACCTCAGCCCCGCTCCCTGCCCTTTGCACCCCACTGAGAGCCCCCTCCCCAGCACCCTGACCCCCAACCAAGCCTCTCTGGGGAGCCCCCCAACAACTGCACGAGTTCAGGCTGAGCACCACCAGCTCTAAGCATTCAGCAGTCACGAGGCTGGTAATTCCACGGCTTCGTGCTCGTTCTGTTAAACCTTTTGGCTTCACCCAGGTAATTTCTCCCAGTCTTCCCCTACAGGCTGCAGCAGCCAGGGATGCCCGTCTCCGCAAAATGAAAGCTGGGGCTCACACAGAGCCCAGGCTTTACAGAAAGAAACAATAATCACTATCAGGAATTTCACAATCTAAGTCTCAGGAGTTATCATTACCACGTACTTTGGTGCTCTAACGGGCAGGCATTTTCACGGGTGAAGTCGGGGAAGAGGGTTTATTAAAGCAATCGCCTTTTTGTTGGAGAAAAAGGTTCCGGCATTTACTTTTCAAAAAGCTGCAGTTTCAAATTCAATACTTCAGGCCCTTTGCTGCCAACTGCGGGTCAGCGAGCGAGTCCGCCCGGCCCCAGAGCTGGTCTTGTTCTAACCACGTCATGTATTTTGAGAGCTACCTCCAGTTACCAAAACAACCTCCCCTGGTTGCAAAGCTCTTCTCTGCAGCAAGTACAAACAGGATTTCAAGAATCACAGCAGTAGGTAAGCAATTTTTTCCACACCAATAAGTAAGCTCAGCATTTCAAAGAGCAAGTCACCTGAGATGCTCTTATCAAATATGGGCGGCTCCTCTGCACGTTAATTATGCAATGCAATTTTCTTTATTTTAAGAAAGCGCTAAGCAAATATAAACCCTGCCAATCGATCTCGATGCATTGTTTGCACCGTAATGGCTGGACTGGAGAGCAAGGGCTTGTGTGCCAAGCAGGGGACAGATGTGCCACCAGTCCCTGCCCCAAAGAGCTCGCAACCTGAGCGAGGAAGTCAAGGAGAAGTGGGGAGGAGGAATCGAGGAGGAGAGGGAAGCAGCTCCTACAGGGCCCCAGAGCTGGGTCACTGTATCTGAACACAGCATCCCACCCACTGCAGTGGACTAACGAGTCTTCTAATTTAGCTGGACCACAACTCTCCATTTCCTGGAGTCATCTTCTCCCAGCCAGAGCCCTGGAGAGCATCACCTCAAAACACCCCACAAACCAAACTGTCCCAGCTGATGAGCAGCAAAGTGTGGTGGAGAGACCTGGAACGGCAGCACGCAGGTTGAGTCACGGTGACACAGCCACAAAGGCTCTCCTCCAGAACACCACCGACTTCACCAAACTCATCTCCTTTTGGCAAGCTAGAACAGGGAAGCATGAAACAGGGGAGCAACTAGAAAAGGTCACCGAGCGTCGCGAGCCTGAGTCGTACAGGAGCTGAGCTCTAACGACGGGACCTTGCAGCCTCAGCAGGACGTAGCCCCTACGGCCAGCAAATATTTTCAGTGCCTTAATTTTTTAGCCTTCAAATTAAGACACTTGGAAAAAAAAAAAAAAAATATCTGATTTTCCAGAAGTACTGCCTTTGGGAAGCCAGAGCTCTTTTAAACTGTCTCAAGACAGGCAGAGCACGGAAGCAGGAACTGAAGCGTCCCGAATCGCTAGTCACTACTGAAAAATGCAGCCTGGTTGTCTGCATTCTCAGGGACTGTAAAATTGCAAGCATGAAACTACCAGATGGTGAAATTAAAAAGGCTATATTAAGACAGCATCCAGACAATATGCAAAGTGCTTATATTGAAACTATTATTAACTTCAAAAATACAGGTTAGAAGAGTTCTGCAATTAGAAGTAACTACAGAAGAAACATCCAAAAGCTCATGTAATCCTTTAATAAAAGGCTCAGCAGGCTGTAAACATCCTGCCGGAATCGAAGATTATTATTGAAAATAAAATGAATGGTTTGCAAAACAACTATCAATCCAGCACAGGAACAATTTATAAACTCCCCTCCTTCAGCCCTCAACAAAATACTGCCTGGCCAAGGCTTTTCAGGGAAGATGAAAGAAACATAAACTAACTACGAGGAATGGGAGCTGCTTGGCTTGGGACATCCTGCTGTGTCCTCACGCAATCGTGTGTCTAAATCATCAACTGATGCCCTCTGAAGGACAGGAATCGAGCTGTACAGAGCCCCACGGACACTGGGGTCTCCATGGAAGGTGGTATCACAAACTGCACTCAAAGCAGATGGCTCTGCAAGCTCTTCAGACTCCTAACCACGCAGCCAGGAGCCTTGGGGATGCAGGAAGCTCCATGGAAGCTCCATGGTGGCACTAAGCTGCAGCCAGGGGGTCTGAGCTGTTCCGTCACCGAGAAGACAATGCTGGAAATGTTCAGGTTTCCTTCCTTACATAAAGTTGTTTTTCTTTTTAATGATGTCAGGATTCTACACATGTTTCCAAAGGAACTTGCATAAGGACTTTTTAATAAGAAATTAAATAGATATTCTAGTGACTTCCCTATTACTCTTGCTATTCATATGGTTCCTTCAGGCATTTTCCCAACTTAATGAGCTCTCTCAAATAGGTCTGTCTGCTCCTTTCGCCACTGGAACCAGGGGTAAACAGAAGGCTGATTTTATGGAGTAGACAACTGTGTAATCATTCAGCTAAGGGTCAAATTCTTCCTGAACATACACAAATTCACCTCCCCGTGATTCTTTTTTCTCTAATGAAGGTAAACAGTGTCGGCAATGTCGTACACATACACATGCAACAAACGGAAAAGGAATCCAGAAGCGGTTACAGAGGCTTCGAGAAATTACACTGAAAGGCAAAAAACGTGGCCCTGCTTTGAACATGGGCCTCACTCCACTTTTGTTTTTCAAAACACACTTTAGAAAGAAAGGACAAAAAAAAGAAGAGGAATTCAAAATATGTAGCGCTCACTTGGGCAGGAACTTACCTTGCCAAACTGTTCAAAGTATTGCTTTACGTCTTCCACTACCGTGTTAGCCGATAATCCACCTACAAATATTTTCTTTGTTCTTGTGACCATCTGTAAGAAATTACAAGACAAGCAAAAGGTTTAACCAGATTATTTCAAACAGTATGTGGAGAAAAGAAATATTCTTCAGATGCCATCCCTAACCCAGTTAATGAGAATATTTCTTTACAAAAGCAATTCAGATTCTATTTGATTAGATACTTCTTTTTTTCTCTGCCTTGTTTTGGTTTTATTTGAGAAATGGCTGAGTAAAGGCACTCAATAACAACTCTAGCCCCCGGATATTTTTTTTTAATAAATGATTTTTATTGTGCGTCTCAATGCAAATATAAGTGAAAGAGGAGTCCAAGTGTCGTATCCTCATAGCTACTGTCTCAAAAAGACGTGCCATATCCCCCCCTTTTTTTTCCCAAAGACAGAGTGCATGCTCTTTGGCAGACAAAAGGTAATTACATCAAATCGAAGCGATGTGCTATTAAGGTTCCATGGATCAGTTTAAAAGGAATTTGTACAGTTACTTTAAAAATAATCAAATGACAAAAGACAGCAAGAGCTACCGCTGCGGTCCTCTGGCTGCCACAAAACGGGTTTTGGCTGAAATGCTCACAGTATTGCCATCCACTGGGGGGGTCAGGCCCTTCAGAAACCCCCTCCCACCCTCAGTGTTCCCAAAGACCCCGACGCACTACCAGCTCTTCTTCCAGACCCAAAGCCCCCCAGGTTTGACCCATACGAGGTAATGGGATGATGCTGGACTTTGGAGAAGGCACTATTAGATAACCCATTACCCATAACCCACAGAACGGCAGGATTCAGCCCAGGGACACAAACCACAATGGTGACAGGGGAAGATGGTGTCTTTGGTGGCCCATCCCAAACCACCTGAGCCTTGAGGGCCACCTTAAACCATGGACAATGCTGTCATCATGCCCGGAGCAGGAACATCATCCCCATGAGGTTGGGCAGAGGGAAACACCCCAGCTTACAGCAGGCAATGTCCTTACACTGGAGACAACAACTAATTAGCCCTGCCAAGAAGAGGTGCTTTGATGTCAATGTTGCATGTTAACTCAAGAAACCCAGTGGGACTGTGCTATGGGGACAAGCTCAAAGCCTGTGCAGAGCCCAGACACCCAACAAGAACCCTGGAGTAACCCCAAATTCTCCCAGGGCAGAACAAATTAAACATCCCTCCCGCCTCCAGTGCCATTCAAACTAACCAGGGCAGATATTTCCCTCAATCGGCCCCGAACCAGGCTTTGCAGAGCTGCACTTTAGTGGTGGTTTTTTTTTTAAGTTAGGAAGAAAAGAGAGGGGGAAAAAAAAACAGTGTAAAAATTCAATTATTTTTTCCTGGCTGCAATCTAGGACTCCAAAATTGAAGCCCAAGCATATATTTTTCTGTAGAAAATTGTCATTTACAAATAAAGAATTGGCTAAAGCCGACTTGTAACTAAAGGATTTTGCAGGGCTGTCAAGAGCCCTCTGCCTGCCAGCATCTGATTTAAGATCAGGCCAAGCTTCTGTTGTCATACAAAAGAGAGAGGAAAGCAATTATTCTAAAGCAATATTTGAAATTATCATCATTTTTATATTTGACCAAGGAGGAAAGAAAAAGAGACCTACTTCTTTTAGAAGCAAGATTGAAGGTTGAAGAAAAAAAAGAAAAGGCGACTACTTTGTTTCAATAGCTTCAGTCAAAGAAAATATTGGTAATGACAAGCAAATTCACAACATTTTAATGCCTAGAGATGTGTTGCGAGCTGGGAAATGGTTTCAGAAATCAGCTCTTTGGTACAAAAGTGAAGCACAAAATTAAGTCTGCTTTTACAATCTCCGCTTTCCTGAAGAGACGGTTCGATGGCTTTGTTGTACGCGTTGCCCTCAGCCAAGGAGCAGAAGCGACGCGCCGCCCCCGCGATCCCTCCCGCCCCGGCGTGCCCCAACAGGGGATTTCTTCCACCCATGGCACGAGGCACCAACGTGCCCCCAGCTTGCCACGGGCTCACCCCACAGTCCTCTTCTCACCCCATCCACATGCCCCAGAGATGTCGTGGTGAGACACGCGGGTTTGGACCCAGTAAGATCTGGATGAGCACGGTGGGGATGGATGAATGAAGGCTGCTCACCATGATGGACTCGGGTTCAGCCCGGGCACCCAGGAGAGCCCCAGCAGAGGGGAGAAGCTGCCGTTGGTGCTGGAAGCACCATTTCTCTCTCCAACACCGGGGAAGTGGCTGTTTGCCGTCGACTTGTCTGTGCTGGTACAGCCCCACCAATTTTCAACTCTTAGATAACCACGACGGGACTGGGACCAGCTGGAAGCAAAGGCTCCAATGCCTGCTCTAACCTGCACATCCTCCCTCCTCAGCCAAGCGAGGAGTCCCAAGGCAGGGCTCCATCAGGGTGGGAGCCACGGAGCGTGTGGTCCTGCTCTGCTCCGAGCTCTGCATGGACCCACAGAGCCACGGAGCACGGGCAATTAGCTGAATGGTTAATGGCCAGAGGATTGCAAACACGCTAGCCAAACACGATGGGGCTCTTGAAAGATACACACACAAAAGTATTCACTAATTCCAGGATTTTACTACACCAGGGACACCTTCTGCCTAAATCAGGCACCGAATCACCAATAAAAGAGATTTTAGAGCACAACAAATTGCCAGGCCCAGGCACATTCACACACGAGTTCTGAGAAAACTGACATTAACTGGAAAGTCCCCCAAACTCTCACTGCAAACGGCTGCAGAGGCGCAGGAGGAGACCCCTATTTCTCCCTGAACCCCCCCAGAAGCTGCAGTCAGAGACAGGGCACCAGCACCCACCAGCTCCTGGTTCCCCCCGGTGAGCCATGTTCTAACATCTGATGTGACATTCCCCACCATCACCCCCCACGCCTGGCCTTGTTACAGGCACTGCAACAAAGGGTTAAAAAGTACTTAATGAAGTACACAGTGCTCTTTAATAAATATTAAAGATGACTAGTGATCAGGGGCACAAGGAACTGAGCCAACTGAAGTGTTTCTCTTTTAAAAATTAAAGGTTTTTTTAAAGCAAAGTTTCTCGTTTAGCTCAGAAAATAAATCCGCATATCTTTAACCAAAAAAAAAAACCCTACAATTTTACAAAAACATTAATGTATCTAAGAAAACCACTTATTGTAAAAAAAATAAAATAGTAAAACAAATATTCCAAAAGCTAGGAGTTCCCAGCCTGAAGTCCCTCCCATGGAAGTCACTGAGGATCTTTCTCTTTTCCTGTGAGTAACTTTGGAATCTGCTCTCTGGAGTTTGCCTGCAATGGGGGACCCCCAGGAGCAGCGAGAGGGAGCCCCTGGAGGGGTTCAGGGCCGGGTCCCTCAGACACCAGCTCCATCCCCTCTTGGCCTGGGGTGGGAACGGCCGCCTTTGGGTTAAGAGGAAGCGATTTGTGCGAATCAATCACAAACCCATGTTTTATGAATGACTCCAAGAGGTCACTCAGAAACCGCAATACTTCCAGCTTCGCCTCTTTGGTTTCCATTGGCAGTACAATATATCTATCACTCGCTATTGCAGGACTCTGCAAAAGGTAGATATTAAATGTTTTTGGAGCTTTTGTATACTGAAGGTGTCTCTCTCTCGCTGCAGAAGGAATCGACAGGGGAAAGGGAGATCTAATGCTGGTTATAAAGTCCATTAATTGTAAGTAGGGGCAGAATTGCTTTGTTTGTATACTCCGTTAGTGCTGCAGTTAATCAAACCGCATGTGACTACTACTGTGAGGAGTCATTCAAGGTTACAATCCCTTTATTGGCTTGGCTTTTGAAAAATACATTCGCCTTTGTGTTTGGAAACTGAGCAAACATTTCAGGTGGTACAGAAGCAGGAAAAAAAACAACCTTGCTTTAGGAAGACAAGGCTGCTGATTTTATGCCTGCTTTTTTGCAAGGTTGGAGTTTTATGGGTTTGGGGTGTATCAGGTAAAACTCCTCTAAACAACAGGCTGAAAATACAGCCTCTGGAAAAGAAAAATCTATGTGAGCTAAAACCAACCGACTGCAAAGTCAGAGCCTCCAGGTCTGTGCCCATTAACATCCCTGATGCTCACCTACCAACACCGGTCTTAGTCTTCCTGGTTTGTTTTTTTGCCCACACTGTAACTGTTTTATCATCACAACTATTAAAAATGAATAAAGGGGAACTTAAGCCAATGAAATATTTTGCAGAATTCCCAGAATTTCAACGCCTCAAGCAACAAGTATCCGCTGCCCTTTCCAGCCCAGCCAAGGCCCACCCTGTGCTGAACCCAGGAGTTACGTATTTGACTCCGGGGTAATGGCTTTGAGTGTCACTTCCCTGCTGTTCCTTACCCACCCTGCTGGGTTTTCTTTTGGTGTTCCCCCCCAGTTTGGGTGAAGAGCCCCTGGTGTGGGAGGTGGGGACGATGAGCACTTCCATCCAGGTAGCGCAGAGGAGGCTGAGCGTGTCGCTGGCAGGTTTAATTGCAATTAAAACACGTGTGCTCTGAACCCGGGCTGTCCAAAGGTGCAGTTAAAAAGGACCTGGGCAGATGCAGGAGGCAGCAGAGTCAGGAATGCCGGGATATTGTGTGTGGCATCACATCTTTGCTTGTGACAGGACAACTTTCTAACTGAGCAGGGCTCTGAAAGCAGGAGGCAGAGCCGGGGCCAAAGCAACACACGGGGGGGTCACAGAAACCCCTGAAATGGGCACAGGGGCTCAGCTCGGCCTGAGCCTCCTGGAATTCATTAAGGCTTTGCATCCTCAGCTTCTCAATAGGGTGGAAGTGGACTGGAGTACTAATAGTGAATCTGCATCGCAAATTGCTGAAATTAGCATTAATTTCAGATTAAACTAATTATGCATATATAACTGTTTTGCAGAGCGCTCTCCTCTCTCCGGTGCGATAGCACGTATCCGGGGGTGCACGCACATTCCAGCCTGCTCACCTCATCTGCAGCTTCACATTTCATCATTTCTAATGTATCCGCCTTCTAAATAGGTTTATAATTGGAAAAATCATCTTCGGTATATATGCTGAACTGCATTTTAAACCCCATTGTGTTGTACATTCAAACTACAGCATTACCTCTAATTAAAAACAACAATAACTCATGTAATAGGGGAAGTGATCTTGTTAACTAAATTGCCAGGCTTCTTTGGCAGAGCACAAACCATAAGCAAGAATTCTCCAGGTTTGGGGGTTTTTTTTGCCTCCAGGATCCTCACAGCAAGTTCCAAAAAAGCTATTAAAAAACAAACTGAAACATGATGCAAAGCCCACGATTTAAAAAAAAGCAGCAATTTCTGCAAACTGCCAACCCTTCGCCCTTCACCGAGGAAGGGACCCCCCCCAGGAGCCACCCCCTTCCCCAGAATTAGTGCCCGGCTGACAAACGATGCTCTGCCGAGCACCAGCCAGCAACTGTCCCACCTCCAGCTCCAGAAGGAGCTCAGTCCTGTGCAAAGGCAGCAGGGCTTTATGTGCCACGTACAACACGCTTAAGTATTCAAAATAGGATTTCAGCAGGACTTAAAGGGTGCAAATAGCTTGTGCCTGACCCCTGAGTAAGCGAATGTCATCCTGTGCGGAGCGAGCAGAGCTGCAGGAAAGTATGCAGGAATGAAAGAGCTCTTTAATCCAAACGAGCGGCACAGATTCCCAGCGGGGTAAATCAGTTCCCTTGATTTCTGCAGAAAATACAGATGGATTGTGTTCTCCCAGCCCATTCATAAATGAAACCGTTAACTTAGTCCCCGCTGCATTCCCCGTTTTTTTGGCTGTCTTTGGTTTATGCTGTTAACTTTGGGAGGGTCGGGTTTTGGCTGGTGTTTTCCTTTTCTCCCTCGATGACTATGGTATCAGCAGGAGGCAGAACACACAAAGTGATGTTTATGTGACAGATTGAATTGGCAGCGACCGCCAAAGCCATCCCTGGAGTTTCACAAGCCAGCCTGGCCTGGCTCCAGCACAGCCCTTCCTGGGCATCTTCCTGATGACGACGGCGTTTAACTCTCTCCTCTGCCCCCCAGGAGAACCAGCCCCTTGTTCCCCTCCCAGCACAGTTAAGCAATGGCAGCCCATCACAGGCCACAGCCACCCCCCAGGAAGGGGCCCTCCCCAGAAGAAGACCTCGCTGCCAGGGCAGGAGCATCCCTGGCACCTCCTCCTGCTCACCAGGGAGAGATGCTCCTGTAGGGGCACCACCACCAAGAGCTCCCTTCGTGGGAGATCCAATATCCTGAAAATTAGCCCCAGCTGTGAGAGCTCAGCATTTT